>NC_056725.1:494776365-494898865 GCF_019279795.1 Protopterus annectens | reverse complement strand
TGTTTCAATACACCAAATGCACATACCACTCATGGCATTACAGAAAACATTGAAGAACAGAAAGACAGCTGTTATCTGTTAGGTTTGGCAATACAGTCATCAAGGAATCCCATTCTCTTTATGGCATCCTGACCTATTAAGCTGTGCAAGAAACTGGATAACATCTTAGTAGAATTTATGCTAGCAGATTGTTCATGCTTCATCACCCAATACATGAAATAATGCTTTCTAATACCTGTCTTGAAATGTCATCTGCTTAAGGTATCCTTGCCTGGTTTTGTACGTTTGTTTTTTCAGTGTATGGTGTACTTGTCATTGTATCTAATGTTATAAGGAATGTAAAGGTATATATCATATCCTTCTTTTCTTTCTAGTTTCTGGAGAATGCAGTTCTAAACACTGCAGAGCTCCCTGAGAGAATGCTCTCTTTTTAATAAGCTCTATACATTGTCATCTTTAGTATTAACTACTGTTTTCCAGTACTGACCAGAGGATTCCAGGCAAGGCAAAAAAAAAAAAAAAATCTAAGCCTGTTTCCTACCTTTCCTGTAACTAGTGTAGTCCAGATTCAGATTTGCTGTATCCAGGACTGTATGTAAGCGTCTGAGCCCCCCAAGCTTTCTGTGTTGGAGGGAAGCCTTTTAGTTTATCAGTGGGAGTGGTAAGCACTAGGTAACCTATCTACCACATAAGGAGTGGTTCTGGCCCAGAAATTGTAGTTATTGGCCGTTTGGGCAGTTTTTCCATTTCTCTCAACTTTCTGATTTAAAAGCCCGCATTTGCACTTGTTTCCCCCCTTTCCTGTAAGTAGTTTAGTCCAGATGCAGATTCTTAGTTTTAGCACTTGAATTTGCTTATTCGTGATCAGCACTTGTTCAGAACTTGTTGTAAGCACTAAATAAGCTACTAATTACTACAGCACTCAACCTTCCTCATTACCTAGAGGAAAAACAGTTTTGGTACTTACTTTCCTCACTTGCTTAGAGAAAAACAGCTCTTGTACTCACTTTCCTCACTTATCTAGAGGAAATTTGTTTTTTATTCAGGCATGTCCAAGGGTCAGCTCCCAGTGTTCTCTCCTGTCTATCTGATGAATCTGGGCATCTTGGGGCAATGTAGAAATTGCCTCATGTACAAAGACAACCCTCTTCTCCTACCACCCAACACTACAACCTGTGAGAGATGCACTTATCTAGCCAAATTGAGGTAAAGCTCTCTCCAACCAAGACTGAACTTGACAGTCAAGAGGAGAAGGTAAACACTTGCACCATACCACACTCATCACATAGTCTCACTAAATCTACACCACCAAAATCCACACATAGAAACACAAAAACATTTATGGAGGATCTCAATAATAATCTTCTCAAGCAACAGAGACCTCCAAAGCAGAAATGCAAGCAACCTCCACCCCCAACACAACCCAAATGACACATAGCCCGCAGACTCAGTGTGCCACTCAACCACAGCCAATAAGGCAAAACAACATACCCAACACACTAGTCATAAGTGACTCTATAGTCAGGCACACTGATGTCCCACTCACCAGGCTAAACAAGGAGAAGGTTACTGTCAGCTGCCTGTCGGGTGCCAGGATCCGCCACATAACCCATGCACTCAGGTCACTCCACAACAAGTACAAATATGACTCTGACATTGTCCATGTTGGTGTAAATGACCTGAGACGTACCTCCCTGGACTACATGAAAAGAGACATGGAAGAGCTCTCAGATCTTGTAGCCCAGGCAGGTATGACCCTAGCCCTGAGTAGCATTCTGCCATCACCCAGAATGATACCGCAGTACAAAGACAAAATGATTGACTTCAACAATTGGCTAAGCATCTGGTGTCCTTCAAAAGGGATCCAGTATCTGTCTGCCTGGGATGACATGGTCGACAGACCATGATGCTTTGCCAGAGATGGCCTGCACCTGTCACCCCTGGGATTCCGGATACTGGCTAAGGTTCTTGCTGCTCCTATAGTGCCTTTTTTAGGCAAGGTTCAAATGACAAATTCACCACCGTGACAGGAACAGGCAAGCAAAAACTGAGGGTGATGCTACTCAATGCTAGAAGTCTAAATCTCAAAATGCACTCACTCGAGGCACTCCTTAAAATGGAGAACATTGATATCTGTGCAGTGACTGAGACCTGGTTCAAGGCTCCAGAGAGCACCCCTGCACTACCAGGCTATAACTCATACCACACTTTTCGGCCATGTAACCTGGACCGGAACACCAAAGGCGGAGATGTGTCCATATTCATTAAGGATATCCACACCTCCAGGCTAGTTGCTCAGCATAATACATCTGAGGTTATCCAAGTGCAACTAACTCTGGGCAAAACTGCAATCCAAATTGTAGCTTGCTACAGATCGCCCACCATACCTCAGGATTCCCATTCCTCTTTTCTTGATGTACTGGAAAATATTAGTGTTCAACCAAACACCCTAATGATGGGCGATTTCAACTACCCCACCATTTACTGGGAAAACTACTCATGTACCAACTCCTTCACTCAACTCTTTCTGGAATTCATAAACTCCAATATCCTGGATCAACTTATCCACACCTCCACCAAGGGCAACAATATCCTAGATCTAGTCATTACCAACATGAGTGACCGGTGTTCCACACCTGAAGTCAACGCCTCATTTGTCCGATCTGACCATAAGCTAATCACCCAAGATATCCACATCCTGCCCCCACCCCCATTAAGGAAACCACGGCAAAAAATTTCTCCAAAGCCAACTTCATGCTTCTTAAGACAGAAGTGGTGAACTTCATGACACCCATGCAGATGGACAATACAGTTACAACTGCTGAATCCTACACAAATGCAGTCTATAAGCACTTACACGAGTGCATGGATCATGCTATCCCAATCAGTACCAAGATGCTATCCTCCAAAAAAAGGAAGCCAATCTGGTGGTCCTTTGCCATAAACAAACTGTACAACAGAAGATAGAAAGTGTTGCAAAAGAGAGTAAAATCCCATGAGTGGAGGAGTTCCCTGGTCAGCCTCAGTAAGAAGCAGCGATCCCTGATAAAATCCTCCAAAGCTAGTTATGAAAACAAAATCGCCACTGATTCTAAAGACAACCACAAAGCATTCTATAGCTATGTCAAGAATCTTAATGGCAACACTCACATCTGCTCTGAGTTGCAGCACTATGGCACTATATATACAGATCCAACTGATATTGCCAACATCCTGGCAGACAGGTTCAGTGCTAACATTACCTCCCTCTCACCCCCTAAAGGGCCCATCTCTATACCAGGAGAATGCAAAGTTCCTGTAATCACGGCTGCACAGGTAAAAACCACACTCTCCAAAGCCAAGAACACAGCATCCATGGGACCAGACAACATCCCAGGCTGTGTTCTACACGTACTACAGAATGAAATGGCACCCCACCTAAGTACCATGTTCATTCATAGCCTCACCTCAGACTTTGTGCCCGCTGAATGGTGCACAGTGACAGTTATCCCACTCCACAAGGGGGGAGCCACCATGGGCCCTGGGAACTACTGCCCCATTAGCCTGACAAGCCTGGTCTGCAAGGCCATGGAACATATCATTATGGAACTTATAAACAAAGACATTGGTAATCTCCAAACTCTGGACCCCACCCAGTTCGGGTTTGTAAAAGGCAGATCATGTCTCCTAAACCTGATAGACTTCTTTGAAGCAGTCACCAAAGCTGTAGACGAGGGTAAGGTGGTTCAGACAGCCTATATAGATCTTTCCAAGGATTTCAACACCATCCCCCACTCTGGAATTATAGATAAACTCACTAAACTAGGTATAAATCCCTATGTCACAAGATGGGCTGCCAACTGGCTCACTGACAGAACCCAGACTGTGAAAGTAGCAGACTCCAAATCTGACTTCAGGCCAGTGACAAGTGGAGTACCACAGGGTTCATTCCTGGGTCCTCTCCTGTTTGGTATCTACTTCTCTGAAGTACAGGCTAACACAAAAGGTCTTTGGCTAACGATGTTCGCAGATGACACCAAACTAGGAGCCATAATCGAAACTCCTAACGGTGTGGACATCCTACAAAAGGGCCTCACTGAGACAGATGCTTGGTGTCAAAGCCATGGCCTCAAGCTCAATGCTAAAAAGTGCACTGTCATCCCCTTTGGTAAAAACTTTGTACCCATGAACTACAACATAGGCAGTAGTATACTTAACACTGAAAGCGTGATAAGAGACCTTGGGACACAGGTGGACAGTAGTCTCTCCTTTGATAATCACATCACCACAGTAGTCAGGAAATCCTTCTACATGGCACACCTCATCACAAAAGGTTTCTCATCCATGAAAAAAAGAGGTCATTGCTCCCCTCTACTCATCACTCATTAGACCCATTATAGAGTAGAATGCCCCTTTTTGTATGTACCTCACAAGACATCTACAACAACTGGAAAGGCTGCAGAAATACCTCCCAAAGAGGATTACCGGCCTCAAACAGATGTCCTATGCAGACCGTCTCAAAAAACTCCAGCTTTGCTCTGTCACATATCACCTACTCAGAGGTGATCTCTGCCTAACATGCAAAGCTATGTCAAACCCATAGCTGTTGGACATGCTCCACTTAAAGAAATCCCAATCCCTCCAGGCTACACACTCTAGGGACCTAAACCTTGTCACCACAATAAACAGAACTTGCCGGAGGGATAGATTCCTGTCCCAGTGACTTCCCATACTCTGAAATAAACTACCTATCTATAACAAACAAAGCTCCTCATTAGCACTCTTCAAGAAAAATCTTGATGATTGGATGGGAAATAGGAAATTCACCCCGGGGATCACTTTTGTGGCTCTGCTCGACAGTGGCACAGGAAAATAATTTTCTTGGGTGGCAAAAGCCAGGGTACCCTTTTGGCTGGGCTTGTATAGGCCCTAGGGCTGATAGCCTAGTACCTACCTATGAACCTATGAACCTATAAGGTGTGAGAAAAACAGAGAGGGATGAAACAACTTTCTTGTTCTGGACATCTCCATTATCAGTGCACCTACTCACTCCTGCTGTATTTGCATACTATATTACACTGCCTTTACTACTTAAAGGATAGGTATGCCAACGACACCATATTTTGGTCCTCCGAGGAGGTGCTCTGTGTCTGATACTGGAAAACCATTGTTGTGTCTTATGGACAGCTCAGGTAGGGTGTGTCCATTCACCAGTTTCCTGAGTTCATATTGAAGATTTTTATTTCCTTCCATACACCTTCAGTACTGCTGAGGTTTGTATAAGTACAAATGCAATCTGAGCTGAGCTTACAACACCCAAATTCTTACCCTTGTTTTTTACACCTTGTCGTTAGGTAGTTCTGCCCGACTTGCCAGTTTGCTTTTACAACCCAGAAATGTCTTTAGTCATTGATGTCTCCATTGCAGGACATACAGACACAACACTTAGCAGGCTGGCTAAGGACAGGGTGACAGTTAGCTGCCCCACAGCTGCAAGGTGTAGGGATGTCACCAGGGCTCTTAGGTTCCTGCACTACCTTAAATTTAGTTATGAACTTGTAGTTGTCTATGTGGGGATGAACAATCTTTAGTGTTCCACCCTGGGGGAGGTGCAGAGAGACATTACTGAGCTCTCTGCTCATGTCTTCAAAGAGAACAAGGCCCTGGCATTGAGCAGCTTTCTGTCATCATCAAAAATAATACTTAATTTCAAAGATAAAATAACTGGTTTCAATAATTAGCTAGCAAATTGCTGCCATTCTATGGGATCCAATGTGTGTCTGCAAGGGATTAAATGAAATGATCAAGCGACTTACCTGTTTTGCATGTGATGGCCTGTACCTTTCACTACTTGGTTTTCTCATAATGGCTAATAATTTTGCTACCCCCATAGTGATTTATTAGTCATAGATCATCTGATGGGAATCCCCACATAGTAAAATCTAATCTGGATGATATCAATGTAACACTGCTGAATAACAGAAGCTTAAACAACAAAATCTCTGAACTGGAGACCTTCCTTAACTTCACAGACATCAGCATGTGTGCATTTTCAGATACCTGATTCTATTGCATTGAAACACTCAGCATTCTAAGGTACAATGCCTGCCATGCATTCAGATACACTAGCAACTGTGGAGAAACATCTGTTCATAATCCTATTATGTCTCATCAGATTTCACATGATACAAATTTGGAACTGGTTGAAGCCTTAGTTATGCCCAATAAAATGTATTATCAGATTATAACCAATTATAGATCCCCCCCTATAATGCCTTCCGAGCATGCAGAATTCCTTAACTGGTTTGAAAGGTTAGCAGCTGAACCAAATGATTTTCTTATGGATGACTTCAGCTCTCCACACATAAACTACCAAACATTCATCACCAATAAGAAATGTGATCAGAGACTTGTAGAGTGTAAATGCCACTGCACTTGACCAAACTATTCTCCTACCCATGAGAGGTGTTAATCTTCATGATCTTATCCTCAAAAACATTTCTCCCAGTTGTACCACTCCACTTGTTACCACCACCCTCATCAAATCTGATCAGCTCACTGTAATCTTCTCTATAAAAACCTGGTTTGTGGCCACTAATAACTTCTTTACATTCAGGAATTACTCCCAAACCAGTTATTTACTATTTATAGATATTACTGATAATTACAAATATTATAGCTTCCTCAGCAAACCGTGTAAAGGAGGTTGCTATCTACCGCTAAGAATTTTACTCCCTCTTGGATAGACACATGAGAAATCTATACCAATGCACAGTAAGCATGATGGCAAATTTAAAGCTAAACCTATATGGTGGGACTACCACGTTATCAAACAAAACACAAATACATGCGAGAGAACTCTCCTCCCCCACAAAAAAACACACATGCGAGAATGCAACTATATCAACACTGAGGCTGAGCTCTGCTCTCAACATAGGACTGGCAAGACCAGGAGGAGAGGGAAAGGACACCACACACACTATAGACCCAGTCTCCATAGTCACACACAACCTATCATCATACACAATAACACACACAGACATACAAGGCGCTCTGATCAAAAATCTCTAAAAAAAAGCAGAGGCCACCAAGAGAGACACCAAACAACCACCACCTCACACACACAACACCTGCAACACATACCTCACACAGTCAGTGTCAAACACTCACAGCCCTTATACCCACAACACCATGCCAGACACACTCAGTCACACATAGGTGGACACATAGACACGCCACACCCAGGCCACCAGACTGAGAGGTGAGCAGGTAGCACAGTAAGGTGTCTGGGTGCTGCCCACAGCACGCAGCTAAGGCACGTCACTCTCTCTCTCACAGGTCTCAGCAATACCGTCATTGTCCACGCCTGTGTATGTGACCTGAGACGTACCTCACCTCTACATGAAGAGCCATGAACATTGAAAGATGATTATTTAGGTAGAGCAGGGTATGATGACCCTGACCTTGAGACCTGTCCTTCCCAAGAACCCTAAGAATGATGAGATACATGAATATCAGACATCAAAGATAAAGCACGGCTTAACTGTCATGTCATTCAAAGGGGATCCAATGGGATCCGGCCTGATGATATGACAAGCCACGACGCTGGCTCAGCGCAGACTGCCACCCTCACCCTCACCTGGAATTTCGGATATTGGCTCTTGATACCCCCCACCCCCCTTGGCTTTAAGGCAATGCTCAAATTCCCTACCACCCTAGAACACAACAAAAAAAACTAAAACTAAGTGTAATGCTTGCCCAGAAACCTCTCCAGCCAACACTCAACGCCCTTCTCAGTATGGAGCTCAGTATGGTTCCGGCAGTGACAAAAACAGTATGTCTGAACCCAAGAGGGACCAGGCATGAGGTTTTTCTACCCATCCAGGCCTACTCCAAATATCATCGCGATCAAAAGGAGGACAAAAAATCATATTAATCAAAGACACCCACCACTCAAAGAACAAGGTATGCATACCACCCCAAGACACAATCTGGCACGCACGCAATGGCCTGAGAAAAAGACTGCTCTGCAACCATGGCAGCAAAAACAAACTCAGTCTACCAAACTCAAATTACAGGCCTAACTGAAACTCAGGAACCTCAAAATCCATCACCAAACACAAAGAGGGAAATTCTAAATTCAAAATGCACTGGAACACTAAGTCACAAATACACTAGATACACCCATTACTCCCTCTACTTCAAATTCCATGGTCAAAAAAGCCCAAAATCCCCACCCCAAAAGAAATGGCCATGGAGAGACATGTCATCATCCCACAAGAGGAGAAAACATCATCTCACCACCAACCAATACACATGGGAATCACAACAACTACCACCGAAGTATAACTTCCACACTCAAGTGATCACCCTGGATCCATCCCCAGGCCACAAACAACAGTAAACCCCCACCTGAATCTAAAGACTACACTAAGCCACTTCTCACCTAAAGTGGCTCTATCTTTAAGGCCCTGAAAACAACATAAAAGTAAGGCCCTCGAAGCCAAAGGCAATGCCTTCAGCAGCCCACATTAGCCATAGCAAGACTGCCCAACAGCAAAAAAAAGACTGCAAGGCCAAAGCAAATCCCAAAAAAAACAACACAGCAAAAAAACAAACTTCTACAACAAAAGCAGGAAGGAAACAAAGGTAAACAAAAATCCTAAAAAGGTAAAAAATCCTTACAAACTATAAGTAAAAACTAAGAATAAAAGAAAAAAACTAAGAAAGTCAAAAAAATCATCAAAACTAGAAAAAAGAAGAAAGGCTAAAAGACTCAAAAGACAAAGATAATAGATGGCTGAAAGGAACAAGATATGTTCGAAACCCCTCCCATCATTGCTGAGAATATCTTCAGGAAGATTCAAAGCTCACATCCTTCTCCCCAGGATCAGCCAACAGACAAACTCATAAAAGAAGAGAACTTCCCATCCCACAGGACAGGCAGGCTCTCTCCAACAAGCAAGGCCCCAAGTCAGCTATTAAACCCAAGAGAAGGCTGTGATCAAAGCAAAAACAAAGCCCCCGACACAGCTCAACAGGGACCTGAAGAATTACCATGTCCCCTGATCAATGGCCTCAGCAGCACCGACCCTGGCTGTGGTCCCACTTCATTACTCTCTGCACGACCTGACTCTGGAAATTGGACGCAACCACTGGCTTTATCTTCAAACTTCTGAAAATATGCTCCAACTACATAACGGATATCAACTGGCTTTGGCTTGCCTGGGATGCAATAAAAAGCCATTTGACAAGACATAAGTAACATAAGCCATACATTTGGCTTTGAGAGCCAACCCACCACTCATTAGGATCTTTGAGGCTTCAAGACATAATACAACTTTGCTGACAGCATGAAAAAAAACTCATTTGCTTAATTGAGATGAGGCTCATCAGTCATACAGCGATACTCGATCACCAGGCCAGAAGCCACAGGGTCAGAGTCTGGGGCGCCATGTCAAACTCATCAGCAAATGTGTGTACATACAAACAGGACAGAGTTGCATTCCACAGGGGTCAGCAGAGGCCTGCTCGTCAGGACTCTGGCGCACATCACAAGTTCAAAGTAAGTTGCTGACAGACTGCAACAGTCAGGCAAAGTGGCTAACATCTGACAAAAGCATCTCAGATAGTGGAAAAAGACAAAATTTGCAGATGACTGCAAACTGGGCTCAGTTAGTTGCCAAGCAACTGCAGGAGATAGTGGAAGAAAGCAAGGTCTGCAAATATAGCAAAAAGGTGGCAATCCACCAAAAATAATAAGATAAAAATGCATAGTGGGGGAAAGTTAAATGCCAAAGAGTCATTGACATGCATGCCGGTAAAAAAAGTTGGAGAGAGTCATTACATTGCCACACTTATCTGGAAAAAAAGGCTACCAAAGTCCATCAGGGACCCTAGGCGAAGTAGGAGTTCAGACAGACCTTCACGACCACCTTTTAGCTATCACTCATTAGGAAATTCCAGATTGTCACACTCTCCTCAGCTGCTATCATCATCTTCCTCACAATGACCTGAAAGGGTCATCCATTTCCTCAATCTCATATCAAGGACTACTGAAGCTCCATTAGGATATTCAGTGACTCACCAATTAGAAAGCACAACCTTTGCTAACAAAAGGTGCTGCCCGCTCAACGTAAAGTCATATCTTCACCCTAAAAAAGCTTGATCCGTCAAGAACTCTTCTACTATATTGCCTAACATACAAGGCCATGTCAAACCCAGATTTGATGAATATGCATCACCTCAAAACAGATCTGATCAAAATAGACCAGAACCCCAAGACTTAAACCAGAATAGACTATTGACCTTGTTCACGAGAAATCTTGAACGGCTGATGGTCAGATGGCAGAGGGGGATAGAACTCCTCCCTGTGTGGAATAGACATCTGCAGGGAAAAATCCAGAGCACTGTTCCCCAGAACGCCAAAAGAATAAATGGGATCACCCCCCATAGAACGCATGGATGGCATGAAATGCCACTAGCACAGATAACCTAGTGGTCAAATATCAATATATGAACAGCAGCGTAATGGCCTGCCTGCCCCATACTTATAAAAAAAAGAAAAAGCTCCTGGCCATTGCTAAAAGATGCACATTTCATCATTATAAAAGGGATTTAAAACTGGTAAGTGAGTCTCACAAACTTACGATTAGGGAATGAAAGGCCATCTATGAACTTAGGATCGCAAATAATTCAAAAGATAACTGCAAACCTTTATTCTGTTATATTAGTAAGTTTAGAAGTAACTGGCAATTCTGTGATGAATATTTAGCTAATGGTACCATCCTGTCTGACTCTGAGGACAATTGCTTTTATTTTAGCAGACAAATTCTCTTCCACCTTCATTTCACCCCTCTCCTCTTGAGCCACTTGTCCCCTTGGACAAGTGACTCAAGATGTTAAAGCTGTGCTTTCACATGATGATAATGTCTGTGGGTTCATGTCCCACCCATATCTCTCAAATCTCCAGATTTTCGCAGAATGTCCAGATTTTTGCTTCATATTTTTGGTCCGTTCCTCATAAAATGTGAGATTTTCTCGCAAATCACTGGATTGATCTCAGCACTGAAGTCACTAAATAATAATATACATTTGTGTTTCAGACTTGATATCCTTCAGAAAAATGCATGCTAAGACAAATCCTGTTATTCTAGCAATTTTCTAAGTTTATGAGCAATATTTAAAATCTGTCCCTATTTTTGGGCCTTTGTACCCCCATTCTGTCAGGGTTTGTCCAGATTTTTTGCGCTAAGAGGTTGAGAGGTATGGTTCCACCTCCTGTGTGTGATCTGTCATAAGTTATACTTGGAACTGAAACAAAAGCAGTTCACAGACTCCACTGGCAGCAAACTAGGTTAAGGAACAAACGTAGAAGGTTGAATTGTCCCATAAAATCCTTTATTTGCTGAAAACAAAAAAATCAGGTTAAAGCTTTCATTTAAACCATATGTTAAACTTCATCAGACAGTTTTTATTGAGTATAGAACATATACGTTTTAGAAGTATGTTACTATATAAAAATGTTCTAGTAGTGGTCTTTTACTGTGTATATATATATATATATATATATATATATATATATATATATATATATATATATATATATGAAGTTAAGAATTCTATTTACAGTTCACTTTTAGCTTGATAGCAATAGAGTGGCAGGCAGGTGCTTTTTAGAATGTGTGTTTTATATCCATGAGATGAAGTATTTAAATGTTATTAATATTCATGAGTTGATTCACCAATCAATATTACAGGAAGTCTATATAGGAAGTGATTTCAAAATTACCAACTGTCTGATGAAGTTTAACATATGGTTTAAATGAAAGCACTAACCTGTTTTTTTTATTTTCAGCAAATAAAGGTTTTATGTGACTATTAAACCTTCTAGGTTTGTTCCTTAAACTAGTTTGCTGCCAGTAGAGTCTGTGAACTGCTTTTGTTTCATTTCTGAGTTTACAGTATGTTTTTTGCATTTTTATAAGTTATACTTGGACACGGTGACCGTGGTGGTGCAGTGGTTAGCATTGTTGCCTCACAGTAAGAGGTTCTCCCATTCGATCCTCAGCTGGGGTGCCTTCTGTGTGGAGTCTGCATGTCCTCCCTGTGGTCACGTGGGTTTCCTCCTGGTGCTTTGATTTCCTCCCAAAGACATGCTGTAGGTGGATTGGACACTCTAAATTGGCCCTAGGCGTGAGTGCATGTGTGTGTGCCTTCTGTGGAAGGTTGGGTGTTAGGCTGGCAAATTGACACCGTAAAAACTCCACTGCCAATCATGAGCGGACAGGTGATCCATTGTGGTGACCCCTAACCGGGAAAAGCCGAAAGAAGAAGAAGAAGAAGATAAGTTATACTTGGACAAGTGTCTGAGCATGCTAAGGCTGTGCTGTCATATTGTGATAATGTCTGTGGGTTCAACACACTCCATCTGATATAATTTTGGGATACATCTTACCAAACATATCAAGCAGTTGGAGAGACCCTAAAGGTTTCTAACAAATGTCATCTTGGGCCTAATGGCTCTGAGCGACCAAGAGGAGCTGGATGCCTTGTATGTACTATAGACTCCTTAGGGGTGATCTATGCCTTGCCTTCCAGTCCAGGACCTCTTATGAAAATCAAACCATCCAGTGAACACTAGAACCAGAGATGTGAACCTGCTTCAGCAAATAAACAACTCACAGTGGAGAGATAGATTTGTCACACAGTGGCTGCCCCTTTTCTGGACCAAACCTCCTCTCCAGATCAAGCAATGTCACACACTAGCTTCCTTCAAGAAAGAATTAGGCAACTGAATGGGTATTTATAAATTCACCCCACCCCCCGGTAGGACTGGCCAGCTGCTCATTGCAAAAGGAAGTAAGAGCTAAGGATGGGTACTGGGATGGCATAAATAGCCACATGGCCCAGGTGCCTTGTACATTCTGACTCTGGGATTCTGTGATTTCCTGCCATTCCCATCACACTTCTTCTCCTGAAATCAGTTTGGACCAAGTCCTTTTGACACTTTACAAAAGTGAAAACACTGGTTCCATGAGTTCTAGCAACATGCCAGGATACTTGTTAAGAAGTAAAAATGTGACTTACTGTTAAAGAAATTATGAAAATGAACACTGTGAGCATACAAAAGCAATGTACTATGATGTGAAGTAATCGCTAAGACTTGCGACAGACTGTTTCCAGTTCAACAGTATGACAGAGAAATGCTTGTTGCAGTCATAGATAGGAGCAAAATAATCTGAAAAAGTGAAATGTGATGTGTATGTGCTGAATGGCGAGAGGCAGAGATGGATAGAAAAACTGATTCAGTGGCTGAAAGGACAGAAACGGTAATGGAAACAATTTGACTCATAAATGTACTATTGGAGTATTATAGTTTCAGAGTCACATACAAAATAGAAGAGGAAGCAGAAATGTAAAGCTAGAAAATAGTTGGAAAACAGCTGGACTGCAGAGACATTTTTGGGGAAAGTGTATTATAGAATGAGAGTAAAACATATTGGTTTGCATATTCGCCCTATATCCATGTGGGTTTCTTTAAAGCATTCTCGTTTTCTCCCGTCTGCGAAAACATGATGCTCAGTGACTGCTTACTGTTGCCTTTGTTACCTGTCTTATGGCTGGAAAAGATCTGCTTGCAATAGTCCATTAACCTAATTTAACAAACAATTAATAAATAAAAATAAACTTACAGAAATCGCTATAAATTGGGTGATGTGTGAGCAATGTCATTTCTGTGGAGAGGCCTGAGCAATTGTTATTATTGTTGAGCATTCTGAGGAAGTTCACCATTTATGTGGTTTTATTATTTATTTATTTTATTTGACATTTGTTAACCAAGTATGTCCGACTGAGCTAGAGTCCATTTTCAGAAGAGGCCAGGGAAGAAAAGCTCACCATGAAAAAAAATACAATAACAATTAAAAGGCAAAAAGAAAATATTACATTCTGTAGAGTAGAGTTTCAGATAAGCTGTAGGTGGATTGGACACTCTAAATTGGCCCTAGGTGTGAGTGTGTGCATGTGTGTGCCTTCTGTGGAAGGTTGGGTGCCGGGCTGGTACCTCGACACTGTAAAACTCCACTGCTAATCATGAGCGGACAGGTGATGCGCTGTGGCGACCTCTAACCAGGAAAAGCCAAAAGAAGAAGAGTGGAGTTTCAGATATTATTGTAGACTTGGGTACAGATGGAAATATTGCTAATGATATTTATTTATTTAACATTTGTTTTACCAAGATAGTTCAACTGGACAGCTCGTGCCCATTTTCAGCAGAGTACTGGGGAGAAAAGCTCCAAGTTACAATTGAAATACATAGGTTATTAAAGATTAACATTTAGTAGAATACTTCCATTTTAGGCAGGCGTGACATTTGTATGCAATAACAGTCATTGGATAACAGTGGCAGAATGTTAACATGTAAAAGGCAGGAACAGTTAAGACACAAATTGTCATATGCTATATAATCTCATAGCTCAATCAGCAGATCACAAAAAAAGTATTTACACAATATATGAACATAAGGTAGTCAGAGTATGTACATATTTACAATATTTACAAAGTTATACATTGCACCTAGGTGTTTCAAAAGATAGAGTATCAGAGGTCACAGGGGGTGTCCTCCTAACAAGGGGTGGTGATTCAGGGGGGCCATTGCAGTAGCAAAGAGGGGTACCATAAAGGTGGGATTTAGGGAGGTCTTTGAATGTGTTTGAGCGATTTGTAGTCTGAGGTCAAGAGGAGGGTGTTACATGCTTTTGCGACCTTCTGGGAGAAAAGGTCTTCTCCAGAGCTATTCTTACATGGATTGACTTCAATCAGGGCTTTGTTACTGGATCGTAGTTCCCTGTTGGAGTTGTAGAAATTTAAAATGCTGGCTAGTGTGGGGGTTCTCTGAGGAAGATATAAAATTTGATGAGCTATGTTGAGTTGGTGGTAGCTTGGTAAGTTTGGAAATTCTAACCAGTGTAGTATATGTAGGGACTGGCAGTAGTGGGAGTGTGATTTAGCACTGGCTGTGAACCTAGCTATCTTGTTGTAGCAAGTAGAGAGTTTGTTCAGGTTGGTTTTATTTATGTTAGTTAGAACTGGGCATGCATATAGTAATGTTGATAATAGGTGAGTTCTGGCTATGGTAGTTCTAGACTTGGAGGTTAGGAACTGTTTGCTATGATTGAGGCATCCTAGCATTTTGTGGACTTTACAGATAGTTTGGGATATGTGCTTATTGTATTTAAGTTGTTAGTCGATAATAATACTTAATAGCTAGGCCTCTGGTACTGGGGTGATGAGGGTATTTTTGGCTGAGAGTATGGAGTGGGGGGGTCATTGGGCTTAAATGGGTGGAATAATATTAACTGTGTTTTTTGGGGGGTTTAGTATAATTTGGTGATGGTTTAGACAGTTCTCTTTCAATGAAGGATTCTTGGGCTTTACTTTGTAGAAGACGGATGTTGGGGGCTGAGCAGATTAGGGTTGTATCGTCTGCATATTGGACAATGTCTGCGGTAGTGATTTCTAGGTGGAATTTGTTTGTAAATATGTTAAAGGGAATAAGGTTATAACAACGAAAAGCAAAAATACAGTCAATACTTAAGTTCTAAGATATACTATAATACTTAGGTTCTAAGATTATAGAAAACCTGAAACCTATTATTCATATTCTTTCAGGCCTTCCAGTCTTCCTGCAGTCATTAATGCAGCCTCACTGACTCAGGTTTTAGTATGTCCTGTTATCCAAGGACATTGGATATGATAGCCGAGACCTGGTTACTGTCATGAGACAGGTTTTACCAGGTTTCATGTTTCAGAATGATCATATTTCTTTAGTAGTATGGTCTGCTTGGTGCTGTCTTTTGCACCTCAAAAATGCTGGAATGTATAGAGTACTTAAATTTTATTTTTATTTATTTATTTTTTTTAGGAAAGCCGAGCACTTATCCTCCCAGACCATTTTCAGGCTCAGCACAGCAGAAATACCACCAAAGAAATAATAAAAATGTAAACAATATTGCTGCAATGGTGGTAATGCAAACATCAAGCATGTAGATAGCTATGTCAGGATAAAGTGTAGCATAAATAAACATAATCATAAGTAGATATCATTCAGGCATTAAATCATTAAAACATGAAAGAAGAGTAACTGTGCAGTGTCATAGCAGTATAATGTTTCTATGGAAAAATAGCATACAGGGAACAAAGTATTTACTGTATGTACAATTGTTGGGCAAGGGATGTGAAGGAATTAGTCAAATAGGTTCATAGGTTCATAGGTAGGTACTAGGCTATCGGCCCCGGGGCCTATATAAGCCTAGCCAAAAAGGTTCTCTGGCTTTCACCACCCAAGAAAATTATTTTCCTGTGCCCCTGTCAAGCAATGCCACAGAAGTGATCCCTGGGGTGAATTTTCTATTTCCCATCCAGTTGTCAAGGTTTTTCTTAAAGAGGGCTTTGCTTGACATGAATGGGTAGTTTGTTTCAGAGTATGGGAAGTCTATGGGACAAGAATCTATCCCCCCAGCATGTTCTGTTTTTTTGTGGTGACAAGGTTTATGTCCCTGGAGCATGTGGTTCAGAGTGATTGGGATTTCTTCAAGTGTAGCATGTCCAGCAGCTCTGGGTTTGACATAGCTTTGTATGTTATGGTTTGACATAGCTTTGTATGTTATGCAGAGATCGCCTCTGAGTAGGCAATATGCGACGGAGTAGACCTAGAGTTTTTTTAAACAGTCTGCGTATGGCATCTGTTTGAGGCCGGTAATCCTCTTAGTGAGGTATTTCTGTGACCCTTCCAATTGTTGTAGGTGTCTTGTGAGATACATGCCAAACAGGGCATTGTACTCTATAATGGGTCTGATGAGGGATGAGTAGAGAGGAACAATGACCTCCTTTTTTTTAGAGGAGAACCCTTTTGTGATGAGGTGTGCCATGTAGAAGGATTTCCTGACTACTGTGGCAATGTGGTTATAAAAGGAGAAAGGATAGAAAAGTGCCCAATCCTGTTAGGCACATTTTTGCCAGGAATGGAAAAATGACAGTGTAGAATCCTCAAAATATGGAAACATTCCTACAATGGAGCCAGGCCAGGCCCAGAAGAAGGAGGATACCCTCCCAATTGTATAAGGAAGTAGCGGTCCACAAAAATCATCCAAACAGATAGGCCAAAAAAGAGCCATAAAGATGATACAGTGGACTATTGAGGATAAGAAAGAAATTATGTATTTTTACTATTATGCAAAAAGCCCAGAATTTCCAGATACAAGATATACAAAAAGATTAAGAGAGAAATCAGAGGAAAGAAAAATACTTCCACAAGAAAAACTGTCAGAAGCCGCAAATAAAAAATTGCATTCATTAATACAACAGATTTGTAGACCAAGAAGCTTTGATCTGTTTGGAAAAAGAAGCATCTGAGGAAGTGCAAAAATATAAACAACAAAACCTACAGATTTTTGAAAGGTATAAAAAAGACATATGGACATGGGAAAGAAAAAAAAGAAAGATTTGATATGGTGCAATATTTATGCAAAGGTGAAAGCCAAATTAATCAATAGAAAGAAGGTAGCCCCAAAGATATTTGAAGAGAAATACAGGCAAAGGAACCCACACATAGAAAAACTTTACAATACAAAAATAAGAAGACAAACAGAAAAAGTAGAGAAGGAGATTAGTGACGCAGAAGTTGAAGAAATGGAAACTGAGGTTATGGAGTACTTGTGAAGTGAAGGAGTTATTGTAGAAAATCTAATTCAGAAAACACCACAACAGGATAGAGCAATGAACATCCAAATTAAGGGGAAACTAGTGGAACAGGAAGTAATCGGTCAGGTGCCATATGAAGATATTTTGGAGCCTTCCACAGGAAATCAGTATAAACATCCACTTGAAGCTTTACATTAAGGGAAGGAACAGGAAAATGTGGAAACTCTGACGCTGTCAATGTTGAGGAATGACAGGTCAGTGAGTTCCCATATGACAGAGCAATGGATGGCACAGGATGTAACTGAAAAAAACGTGCCACAGGAAGATGCTACAGAACTTTAGAATGCCCACAGGAAATGGAAAACAAAAAAATGTGCCTTTAGTTTAGAAGAGAAGAGTTGCTTGATTTAATAGAGATAGACAGATGTATTAAGATCAATGAAAGAAATAGACTGCAGAAGGTCAATAAAACCCCAAAAAGTCAGAAGTTAGATAAAACAAATGAACACAGTAATTAGGACTCTCCATAGAGACCCATGCGATATAACAGAAGTAAACAGGATATATTACTGTGCAGCGAAAAATCAGAACCAAAACCAAGAATAGGATCGCTCAGGAGAACCAGATGAGGGTACAGACCAGAAACCAAGCACAGTGAATTCCAAGGCAGTTTATTGACAAATTCCAAACGCTGGTGTACAAAAATACGTTTTCGAAAATCTTTTTCAAGGCAAAAACAACGTTCACAATTCACTTCCACTTAAATACAAATTTAAAATCTTACATAAACCAATAAAATCATGAAACCAATTACCTGTTTAAATTGATAATTAAAGTGAAAAACACATATAAAGGAACCAAGGGGAACAATGGTCTTTCTCTTAATATAAAAACTCATTCAAAGCCATTTTGTATATATACAAATTAATAGTCAATTCTGTGTTGTATCTGACATAATTAAAACATTAATATAGTTCATTTTATAAATTAGTTGTTGTAAATATGTATATATATATAAAAATAAATTAATTCTGGTGTATATAATAAAAAATGATATTAGTGACATCTAGTGGTAGTTTATAGTTTTGCACTTCTTAGCTTTAAAACTGGCAAACACTGATGTCCAAAAATAAATTTACAAAATCTTTTCCAAAGCAAACAACGTTCAAAGTCAATTCCATTTAAATACAAATTTTAAATCTTGCATAAACCAATAATATCATGAACACAATTACCTGTTTAGATTAATAGTTAAAATAAAATACACATATGAAGGAACCAAAGGAAACAATGATCTTTCTCTTAATATAAAAACTCATCCAAAAACCTTTTTGTATGTATGTGAATTAATAATCAATTCTGTATTGTATATGACATAGTTAAATATTAAAATAACTCGTTATATAAGTTTATTTTTATAAATATATATATCTATATAAAAATAAATTAATTCTAATATGTGTAATAAAATGATGTTGGTAACATCTAGTGGCGGTTTATAATTTGGCACTTCTTAGCTTTAGATTTTCGAAAACGTATTTTTGTACACCAGCGTTTGGAATTTGTCAATAAACTGCCTTGGAATTCACTGTGCTTGGTTTCTGGTCTGTACCCTCATCTGGTTCTCCTGAGCGATATATTACTGTGCAACTAAACTGATAACTGATATAGTTCTACCACAAGAACACAGGGCGGTGAGGGAAAGGAAGGGGAGAAATCAAATACCATCATGGAAGAACAGAATAGAGAAAACTATAAAGCAATTAGGACAAGAAGCGTCACTGTTAAAATATAGAACAGGGAACAGATCAACAAACATACTTAGAAAGATAGATGTGATAAAAGCAATGCACAGTGTTAGAACAGATCAGGATCTATCATGCACTATTGCAAATAACAAACTAAAAATCTCAGTACAGGCAGAAAAATGTACAAGATACAAAGATAAATATAAAGGAAAAGTACAAAATAAGCAATTTATTGGTGACCCAAAAAAGTTTTGTAGAGAACTGGGAAACAAGGTAAAAGGAATTGGAGGACCACCAAAAAAAGAAGAAATAAATATATTTTGGAGAAGTATTTATGAAGATCCTGTGGTACATAACAAAGGTGTTAAATGGATAGAAGAAGTAAAAGAAAGAATAAGAAGTTTAAAGGTACAGGATATGAAATGGGATGAAGTAACAGCCTGAGAGATTGAAACAAAGTTAAGAAAAGTCTCTAATTGGAAAACCCCAGGCCCAGATGCAATACCTAACTTCTGGTTAAAAGTAATAACATCTTTGTACGACGATTTAGTCATGAGTAAGAACTATTTATATGTGCACCCTGAACAAACACCAACCTGGCTAACAACAGGAAAAACAATGCTCCTACTTAAGAGTGAACCCGCAAGCTATCCTAAAAATTATAGACCAATAACGTGCCTTCCGACGACCTATAAGCTATACAGTTGAATTGATGCCAACACAGTTTATAGTCATTTAGAAGAAAACTCAATTATGGCAATAGAATGAAAGGGAAATAAAAAAGTCACATGAAACAAAGAATCATTTGTTGCTAAATAAAGTCATAGTGGTGAACTGTAAAAAGGGGAAGAATCTAAGTATGGCATAGATAGACTACAAAAAAGCATTTGATAGTATCCCACATTCATGGGGATACGCTACCGCTGCACCACTGCTGGATGGTTCAGTGGTGCTGCAGTAGCATTGTTGCCTCACAACAAGAGGTTCTCTGGTTCGAGTCTTGGCTGGAGTGCCTTCTGTGTGGAGTCTGCATGTCCTCCCTGCATTTGTGTCTGGAGCATTTCTCCCTGGGCCTCCGCTGAAAAATTAGCTTTGTCCAAGTCAGACTTTCCTAGTTAACAAATGTTAAATGAATAAATAAAAGAGTACTTACAAATGTATAAGATACACCCTCCACTGATCAACTACATTAGAGTGACCATGAAACAGTGACAGACCACTTTGCAATTAAGCCATGATAAAGGACAAATTATTATCCCAAGGATAAAAATTCAAAGGGGGGATATTCCAGGGTGACTCTCTGTCACTGCTGCTATCCTGTCTTTCCCTTAACCCATTAAGCTGTCTACTTAACAGCTTAGGCCATGGCTATAATTTGGCTCCCAGAAAGCAACGAAGTGTAAAGACTTCTCATCTTCTCTTTGTTGATGATTTAAAGCTATATAGCTCATCAGATGAGGAACTGAAAGCACAAATGCATGTTGTCAAAACTTTTTCAGATGATATAAGAATATCATTTGGTCTTGATAACTATACAAAAGCAACATTTAAAGCAGGAAAACTGCAGCACCAAGAAAACTTCAGTTTGGGACAAGAATGTAATAATAAAAGAACTTGAGCAAGAGGGAGTGTATAAATATTTGGGAACTGATGAAGGATCAACAATAAAACATGAACAAATGTGAATAAAACTTAGTAAGGAATACTTTAGAAGACTTAAATTAATCCTGAAAAGCATTGACATCTAGGAATAAAATTCAAGCTATAAACCAATTTGCTCTTCCTGTCCTAACCTGTCCTAACTTACAGTTTTGGAGTGATTGACTGGCCCCAAAATGTGTTGGATAGATTAAACAGAAAAGCAAGAAGGATGCTTCATGCTCATCAAAGGATTTATAAAAATAAGTGCATACCAATATTATATATTCCCTGTTCCTTAGGTGGGATGGGCCTCCTTGAAATTGATTACATGTATAGATCTGCAACCGTGGGACTGCACTGTTGACCTCACAAGACCCAAACGTAACGAAAGTTTTGAAATATGAGGAGAATAAATCTAAGATGACTTCTCTGCTTTGTATAGCAGAAGCAGGAATGGAAATCAAACCAGAAGTAGATAAAAATCAGACAGCAACTGACTGTGCCAAAAAGCAAAAGAAAGAATATAAGGCGAAGGACCAGATGTGATGGCAAGAAATGTGGAAAATGCATAAATATAGTCACAAGTATAGAAAACTTCTGGAAGAACCTCATGTTGATCAGGACTGAATGCAGGAATGGTTAAGGAGAGGCAAATTCATACCAAGAGGTGAAAGGTTAATACTGGCGTCCCAAGATAGAGGGCTATGTACATGTTGGTTTATAAAGTCCATTGAACATGTGGGAGAAACAGACAAATATAGGTTTTATAAAACAGAATTGGAAACAGTTGCACATCTCATTGCTGGTTGTAACATACTAATGTCAGAAGGACTGTATACTGAAAGGCATAATAATGTGGCAAGACTGTTGCAGTGGGGATTGTGCAAACATTATAGCACTGAAG
Organism: Protopterus annectens; assembly: GCF_019279795.1. NCBI lineage: Eukaryota > Metazoa > Chordata > Ceratodontiformes > Protopteridae > Protopterus > Protopterus annectens. The sequence continues at coordinate 494,876,890 of NC_056725.1, read as the reverse complement.
TGGCTGAAAAACACTGGAAACATGAGTCACAAAGCATCACAGAAAATTATGAAATCTACATCACATGGGATCATCTATTACCAACAGTTCAAAAGATATATGCTAGAAAACCAGATATAGTGGTCCATGAAAAGAAGACAAAAGTAGCATTGATCATTAAAATTGCCACACCCGGTGACTACAGTGTCTTGCATACAGAGAGACACAAAGTCGTAAAATATCAGGATTTGCAGGTAGACATGAGATCAGTGTGGAAAAAAGATAACTAGACAGTTCCAATAGTAGTAGGAGCAACAGGTCTTATAAAAAAGAATCTACAATCGTGTTTAGATATGTTACCAATACATGTAACTCCATACGAATTGCAGATGGAGTCATTACTGGGCACATTGCGGGTGCTGCAAGGAGCACTTTTGGCTGACATCAAAGATTGAAACATTACTAATTTCATGAACTTTAATCGTACTTTGACTTAGGAAGGGGGTCCATTCCCATCATGGTATTAGAAACCCAAAAGATTTGGTGAAATTAAAATGAGTTTGGGAACATGTTTACTGGTAAGTCAGCATACACCCACTTGAGGAAATACCATTTATAGAAAGGGCCTTAGTGGCCAAGCAAAAAGGCCCCTTATAGTGTATCTGAGCTAGTTAAGCAGACATGGAGAGAGAGTGAAACTACAGGATTTGGTAGATTTGGGGGTAATCTAGGAGTTCAATAGATACTTTCTTAACAAATGAATAAATTAATATTTTTGTCTTATTTTAATTTATAGTAATAGTATATATTCCTAACACTCAACCTGAAATAGTCTTGAGTCCAGGAAAGCCAACAAGGGAGGGAGGAAGGGTTTGAGGGATAGATGGGTGCATCAGCTAATGGGCCTCAACACAATGGTCCATATTGGACCCCACAATAGCTAAGACTAGCCCTGTGGCACTTAGAGCAGAGGATTAAAGTACTGTGCTATTAATGAGCTGCTTCCTGTGCTCAGAGTGCAGGGTTTGATTCCTTCCACCTTCATTTGCCTATTAGTGCTCCTGGGTCACCTGTGATAAGGGATTAATTGTCCAGTGGGCTTATCCTGTCAAGAAATAGCTAACATAAAAAAATACACACAGACACACACACACACACACACACACACACACACACACACACACACACACACACACACACATATATATATATATATATATATATACACTTATGTGGAATAGTCCCAAATTCCTTATCAAGGTTGAGATAAATACTGTGTAGCTTTGGTCTTTCTTCTAATTATCTCTTATACATGCCTCAGTATTCAAATGGCAAGATCTCTCCTTGACAAGTCCCTACTCTTCCATATCTAAAAGAAGACCCCTGTATCATTCTGGGTATACTCCATTGTGACTGTTCTGTTCCTATGATTTTATATAGAATACTGGCCCGGCTGATGGGTCTAAAATTGTCTTGGTCGAGTATAACCCCCAACCCTCCCTTTCTGAAGTGATATCATTATAGTCTGTTGATATAGGTCAGGGTTGTGATCACATGCTAGCATTTCATTAAACATGAATGACAGGGGAGTTAGTTAGGTTTTCACTGATTCTGTGTAGGAAAAAAAAAAAAAAAGATATAGTGTCTGGTGTCATGGAACCTGACATTTTAATTTTACTTCGGCAGCAGTCAATCATTTCTTAGCTATAGTAGAAGAGCTCTACCCCCTTGTCTCTATAGCTTTCTTGCTGATGCTGTTGCCTAATATAAACTCTGCAGAATTTTTTTTTCTACAGGCCTATTCACTATATATAAAACATATATAACTTTTGTACTTTATATAATTTAGATGCGCATTGATGACTAAGATAATTTTTGAAAGATGAGTAGGACTTTTTCTTTTCTGTTGTATTTCTAATTAATTTTATAATGCTACCAAACACAGTTTTGTTGCATTTTCCTGTATACATGTCTTACCTATATGCGTTCCAAAATAATATTGATAGTATCCTATGCAGATTTATTTTGGTCATTCAAGGCAGTATTCTAGCATGTTTTTTAAATTATTTCAATTTTGCCATTTATTTCCAAAGTCTAGAAAGGGTGATTTATTTAATTATGAATGGTTTTGCTTCTATATGTATGTTAAAACTGATGGTATCTTGATTTGTGTTAATTACAGAATACATTATCATAAGTAAGGAGCAGAAAGATTTGTCAGCATGACATCTAAGATATGGCCAATCCTAGATGGGTTTAATACTATCTGTTGTTGATTTTTTAGAGTGATATAATCGGCTCATATTCAGGCATATTTATTTGATGTTGGGTGGTTTGGAAAGGGCCAACATTTAGGTAGTTCAAATCATTCAAGCAGATTGTATTTTCACTGATGTTTACAACTTGTAGCTTAGTGAGGAAAGCATTTTGCTCTGTAGAGGACATAATTGGAGTTCCATAGATACCTACAAAATTATGTTCAGTACCTCTGAAGTTAATTATTGTCTGACCAATTGGTAGTATTGACTTGTTTTCTTGGATGCTGGAATGTGGATGTCCTTTTACAAATGTTGAGAAATTGCTACCTATCATATCAAACCTGCAACAATCAATGCAGGCAGATCCTGGAATCTGTGATATACATTTTGTGCCTTTAAACCAGTTTTCAGTAATAGTACAGATATGGACATCTTCAAAGCAAAGAAAAACTTCTAAATCACCTATTTTATTGTTTAAACTTCATGCATTTAGTAAAATAAATTCACTTTTTTTTTTTACTCTGTGTATATCGTTCATTTGTTTTTATTTTAGAATTTAAAGATGTCTAAAACACTATTGGGATAGAATATTTCCTATTCAGCACTCGTACTATGCATGCAAAGAGGTTAAGCCTATGATGGGAGTGCATTTTCTGGGCTGACAGGCCACTGAATTCCATATCTGTAAAACTGTCCTCAGTTACTGACTGAATCTGAACATTTTATCCTGCTATGTAGATGCAGTAAGAGGTGATGGTAGGATTTCACTAAGTAGATGTATTTTCCCCAATCTCCGCTAAGACATTTTATAATCTTCACTCATTCCTGTTGCATTCCCAAGAGGGAGAGCCTTTTTACTTTGCTCATTCTAATATAAACATTGGCCATGTTATAACTACCCTTAGTCCTTTTTAATTTAGTTAAAATGCCCCTAATTTTGTCCCCAAGGCAAGTATAACAGTCACAGAAAATCCTTGCAAAGTATAGTGAGGTATGTGTCTGTTTTATCCACATTGGGCTCACGAAGTGCTGCATTGTTTTGGATTTGTTAGTTCACCGTGCCTGCCTTATGGGCTTTTGAATCTGGATAGATCAGTTTTAATTCCAGACTTTTCACATTTATGGAACTTACTCACTTCCGTGTTAAGCTGACTCTGTATTTATGATTTGCTGGTGCCATTGAGAGATCTGTGTAATGTTTTACGTGGATGAGAGTCTGCTTTTGTTGCTGTTATGACTTCTTGAGGTAGAGGTGAGGCTTTTAAGGTGGTGTACTCTTCAGACCCTCTGAGTACATAATGGTAGGCATGAGTGTGTGTGTTTGTGTATTTCTGTTATGACAGGGTGGGTTGCTACTGAGAATATAGCCTACATATTCTGGATAAAGTTACATATCTCACAGATACTTAAAGTAATTTCAAATAGGAGTATGTTTCTGTGAGAATGAAATGTTTCTAACTCTAGCTGAGATAACTGTTGTCTATCAAGTCTTTAAAAATTACTTTATGTGGTGCATTCATACTTAATCAAAAGCAAAATTCTTATGTAAAAGTGTAATTTAGGAAAATGTTAACTGCTAGACAAAACCGAATTGTACATTTTTTGAAAGGTCTTTTGTAATAAGGTTGATTTTCAACAAATTGTGCATGTTCTGTTTGTTTACAGTTACCATGCTGATTTCATTTTGTCAGAAACTTAACATAAATTAAAATTTAAAAGTGTTTTTTGCAAGTTCCTCATCCCCAAACCTATATATGCCAACACCATGGCTGCAGTAATATGTAGAAAAGTAAAAAGACCACGCATACTGGTATCACTCAGGCCAAAAGACCACACATACTGGTATCACTCAGGCCAAAAGACCACACATACTGGTATCACTCAGGCCACATAAATATTAATCACAGCTGCAGTGATATTCTGTGGTGAACAGCAATGAGGGGCTACAAAATCAGTTTAAATTAAGTTCTGCCTTGATCCATTTAGAACTCATGGACTAGTGTGTTATTCAGTTTTGGTAGGGGTTCATATGCATTTTATTTCTATTGAAATAAGCCTATGCTTTAATTTCACTTCTCCCTTTATAGTTATTTTCTTTCAGAACTGCTTACCTGTACTTCAGACTTCAGCCATTGATTTGAAATTTTCTCTCCTGAATGCTTTTGTGTTAGTTTTATACTTCATATCACATGTATTGTATGTTTTTTTAAGTATAGTTGTTGCTCTTTTCATGTTTTTTATTGATAAAATATTTGCCAGGCTATTGCTTCTGTCAGCTTTCAGCAGATGAGAGCAAGAATTTATTGTAACTACACAGATGATTTTTGAACTGTTTTCAAACTGCTTTTAAGACTCCTTTATACAAGTCATAGTCTTAAGACAGTCTTATTTATACTGTGGGGTTTGAATACAATATGCTTTGCAACCTTTAGTCTGCATTTCTTTGTAGAGAACACCAGAACTGCATTTTAACATTATTTCTTGAACTGACAGTATGGTGATAGAGAATTTTAATCACACCTCACTCAAGGAACCACTTGAAAATTACTTCTTTAGGGAGAACACACTGTGCTTCATGTTTTCTAATGACAGAAATATTATTTGCAAGTACCTTTTCTGTCTACAATAAATGCAATTTCTAAGTAAAGCTGTTTGAAGTACTTAAAGCTCAATTAACCTGTTTAGAGATTGGCATACTGGTTGATTTTGATTTTGTTGGTTTAAACTCTGACTGCATCTTTGCTGTATCAGTAACTCCCTTATTTCAGTTCATAATGTTTAAAGTGCCATAACTACTTCCCCTGAGGCATATCCTTCTAGTTCAATAACACTCTTTATCATTATCCCTGTTGTTATTAGTCATTTGTTGGGAAAAGACTTTTTGATGACAATCAATACAATACAATATTATTGCACTATTGGATTAGAACCTAGAAAAAGGAGGGCCCTGGAAGATATCATCAGGGACACTGATTTTGGTTTATAAAACATGAATTTCCATTTTAATGAGGTGAAATCTGATAATTATACCTGTGATTTTTAAATGCAAGTTCCAGTCATTACAGAGTTTTCCTTATAATTTTATTCTGCATCAATATATACTGAAAATAAAAACAGATTCTAGGCACAGTACACTCAATAATACAAGCTGGCATTATTATAAAAAATAAACATGAGCAGAAATCTGTCTTGTGGTGAATTAGTTCTCTCGAGTAAAATGACAAATTCCATGAAAATCCCATGTTTTTCAACTCTCAGAAAGGCTAAATTTGGGATTTACTCTTATTTTTCATGGAGAAATGGAAAATCAGTGTCCCTGGGTATTGTTACAACACTGTCCTTAAAACAAACTACTCCAAGGTATGGATTAGCAAGGCCTTCTAAATGAACTCATGTTATTCCTTTTCTTTTTTTTTTTTCTCAGCATTTTTTTTATTTTTCAAATAAATTGAATAAATTCCATAGTACTTGTATATACATCTTAAATATCTATGTACCCTATTTACATCAGCCTGGCAGTATAACAAAGCTCAATATATACAATTACTTTATAGGTATAACAATCTAGTTTTCAGAGCATATCTGTTCAGTTATTGTAAAGTGTCAATCAATGATAAGACTTTTTTCCATGGATTGTTCTTAGGATGAATCTTTAATTCTTTAATTTTAATTTCCAACAATGCTACGGTCTTCAGTAGGCTGTAGAAGTCTTCCAAAGTCAGTATTGTGTTTGTATTCCATCTTCTTGTTATACACTTCCTTGAGATTGCAAGTATTGTGCATACTAGATACATATTTGACTCATTCAAATGAGGACCTTGGTACACATTTAATAATTCTAGAGCTTTAGATAAGTTAAATGATTCATTAAATAAAGCTTGTAAAAAGTTTTTAATACCATTCCAAAATGGCTTAATTTTAACACAGTCAAAAAAAAAATGTGATTCCAATCTGCATTGTGTATTTGTTCATACCTCCAACATATTCCCTTTGTTGAAGAATTAATTTTAGTAATTCTATCTGGAGTTAAGAATGCTCTATGCAAGCATTTCCAATTAAATCTTTCCAGTATTGTGTAAAGAATGTATGTTTTATTGATAATAAAATATTTGATTTAATTTCTTCAGTTAGCTGTAATAAGTGTCCTTTTGTTATATAATTCTAATATGAGGATTTGGGTGTTGTTTTATAATTTATCAATATCTTGTAAAATTTTGAAATACTATTTCCCATGTCATAATCATGATATATGATTTCATATATGTATTTCATAAGTTTAGGTATTTCTTTAAATGAAGAATTATTAATTATTCTGCATAAATCTTGTGAATATGTCAGAATGCTTGGCATAGTTAGCCAATCTTGTTGTAGAATTTTTTATATTGTTTCTATTGTTTGTATATCCAGAACTTTTAGTTCTTTGATACATTGAAACCAACAAACAAATCCTTTCTGTTCCCAGGAATTAATTATTTCTCTGTATATTTTATGTGGATAGCTCTTTGTAACTATGAATGGTGTTAAAAGATCAAACCAGATTTTTAAATCTATATTTGCATTAATAATTTTCCTAAATGAGTCAATGTAATATTTAATCATATGAGTTTTAGTGGGCTTAGTTATGTTATATTGCATACTTATGTATAATATGTGCCATGGCAAATTGTTTTTATCTGTTATTTAAATTTTTTTTTTTTGTAAATCAAATTCATTTATTGATATTACAGTTAGTAATTTTTTCCAATTTGCAGAATAATTTGAACTTATCCAATCTGAGATTTTTTTAGATATTTATGCTTTTATATATGCTTCTATAACAGGAACGTTTAATCCTCCTTGTTTCCATGGTCTGATATGATGTATTAAAGCTATTCCTTTCCTTTTGGGAAACCATAAAAATTGTATTAGGCATGAGTTTTTGAGCATATTCCTTTCTGGTAACAGTTGTATTGCCAAAGCTATATATAGAATCTTGGGTAGTAAAAACGTTTTTATTAACTGTAATCTATCTTTAAATGTTAATACTATTTTGTTCCACTTTTCCACAGAGATTTTAATTGTATTGATGATATTATTGTAGTTTTTTTGAGACAAATTCATCATTATCCTTGCATAACTCAATTCCTAGACATTTTAATGTAGATTCTTGTGTTCTCTATAACGTGATTCCCCTTCATCTGCAATTCTTTTTTTTATTTAAAAATAAAAATGGTGATACTGATTTATTGAAATGGAATCCTAAAGTCCTGTAAAATGTGTCAATTAAAATATCTAATTATTCTAATGTCTCTTTTGTATTGGATAATGTTAATAATATGTTATCAGCAAAGAGCATTCCTTCAGAATTGTATTGTTCATAATCATCTACTCCTTTGATTTTTGTATTGTTACATATTGAATCTGCCAATATTTCAATAGCTAAAGCAAATGGAATCAGTGACATGGGACATCCTTGTTTAGTACCCTTTGTTATATATATAGAGTCAAAGGTGAAAGGACCTATCTTAACATACGCTAAATTATTTGTATATGTATTCTTTAGTAGATGAACAAAGGAAGGAGGAAATTCAAATAACACCAAAATTTTGAATAAATAGTCCCAATTTAGGGAATCAAAGTCTTTCTCTATATCTAAGCCAATTATGAGTGTTTCTTTATTTTCTTTATTAACATAATCTATACGAGAAATTATCCCTTTAATATTGTCATGTGTGTGTCTATGATATATAAATCCAGTTTGATCATTATTTATTATTTTGGATAGTGGTATTTTTATTCTGTTAGCTAATATTGTCATAAATATATTATAGTCATTATTTAATAATGATATAGGTCTATATGAGGTACAGAGGTTTGGGGATTTGTTTTCCTTTAGGATTGGTGTGATTAAGGAATATCTCCACGAGGGTGGTATTAAAGCTTGTGACTGAATTTCTAATAGAGTTTTATGGAAGAAGGATAGTATATTTGAAGGAAAAAGTTTATATATTTCCATAATTATGCCATCCATACCTGGAGCTTTATTACTTTTACCCTCATTTTTCATCTAGATTTAATTGATGGATATGTATATTTTCTTTTTGAAAATGTTTCATATAGTGATTTCTATAGCCATCAAGAATGTCACATATATCCGAGACATTTTCCCCTTTCTTTTCATGGAAGATACTTTTAATGTTATTAGCTTTTGATTGTATTTTGATTCTTGTGGATAAATTATGTAGATATTTGGGAGAAGTGACCAAGGTATTCATTTTTAGTTTTTCTAAAGCTAAACTTGTTTTAATTGTTAGAATTTTATTGTATTTATTGTTTAATACTTCTACTTTCTTTTTCATCTCCAAATGATTTTAATTTTTTTCAGCTTTTACTGACAAAAGTTTGGATTGTAGATCTAATAATTCAGAATCCCATTCTCTGATTTTGTTTTACACCAAGTTAGGGTTTTACCATATATATAAGCTTTTAATGAGTCCCATATCATTATTTTATTTATCTCTGTGGTGTAATTAATATCTAAGAAGAACTGTAATTCAGATAATAACCAGGGCTTGAACTCTTTAATTTTATATATGTTGGAATTCTGGAGTTAAATATTAATAGTTTGTACCCATTTTAAAGTTTTAGTATCAATGAATTGTGGTCTGAAAAGGGGCAGGGAGTGATTGAGAAATTAATGATTTTAGAGTGTAAGTCATGGGCAGCAAATATTTTATCTATTCTAGTTTGGGTACTAAATCTGTGATCTTGATGGGAAAACAACAAAGATTTATCTATTTGAAAGTATCTACAAAATGAAATGATTCTACCCACTTGTTTAAAGCTTATGATACAACAGATGTATGCAGCAGCCTTTTATTTGCAGTTTCAGAAATATCAAATATACAATTAAAATCTCCACCTAATATTAAGTTGCCTTTATAATTGTTGGAAATGAAATCCAAGTGTTTTTTAACAGCTCCTGATAGATTGGGAACTGGGAACCAGTATAGATTGGCTAGGGTCCATATTCTGTTATTATATTTAACTATTACTAATACCATAAGGCCTTCTTTATCTTCATATTTATAAATGATTTCTGGGTTAATCACATTTGTTTTCCATAAAATTGTTACCCCTTTTGTCCTTGTCTTATAAGTGGATTGCTCCAATATCATATATTCCTTAGGATTCTATTTGTAATTGTGATTTGTTTTGAAATGAGTTTCTTGAAGGAAGACAATTTGTGCTTTGTTCAGTTTTAAATATTTCAGTAGATTTGATCTCTTGCTAGGATTGTTTAAGCCATTGGCGTTTAAATATAATAAAGTTAAATCCATCTTAGGTTATTTAGACTATGTATTTTTTTTTGTTTTATTGTGACTATTAAACATTTTCCTCTGATAACTATAAAGTATATGTTTGGGCTTTTAAAGGGAATTATCAGTTTTATACTTTGAGTATTTACCAATAAAGTAATGTTTTGGTCAGGAATACTAAAAATGTTTTTGTGAAATAAGACATTTAAATTAATAAATGTAAACACAACTAAGATCTGCACTAGTCATGGAATGAAAATTATTCCTAATCTGATGGATAAACCTAAGTCCATCAGATTATCACTCATACCTTGACAATCCTGAACATCTGAGCTCCATAAATTGAATTATCAAATGGAGAATATTTGCAATAGGAATAAGCAATATTTATATTATTTTGAACAGATACGGTACTATTGTTGATTAGACAGAATTCTAATACAATATAAATGTCTACTTATTGTATAAGCAATTAATATTTACATGAAAGATAGATGACAAGCAATTCAATCATAGTAAAGTAGGATGTATCATATATAGAACCTCAGTAAAAGATTATAGCACACAGTTATTTAACATTTTCACCCTTATTGATGAAGTCTTTCAAAACTTATTACTTAATATAAACAGATGGTAATAATATTTATACCTAATGTTTATAATACAATGTATTTTACTGGATATATCAGAAGTTATATTTTATTGTTTGCCAGCATTGAAGTAATCACTTTGTTTGCTGCTAACTTACTTAAAGCATCAAGTTTGTTTTATGTAAACATTGATGAAATTTAGTGCATTTTAATTATCAGTGCATCCCTCTTCCTCCCATTTCCCACACATACGGATTTTCATATCTGTCATTTCTTATTATAAAATGAGTGAAATTTTAGGTTTAAAACAACAAATTCACTTATTGCGAGTAATGATTACAAGTTCCCTTTCCGTATTCATAAATTGCCATTTTATGGCATATACTGAAAGCTTTTAGATTTAAATGGCAACATTCTATTTTGTATAATCAGCAAAGGTTAAACTCAGTGATTATTGTCAATGTAATACTATTTGTTCAGAATGTGATTGTTACATTCTGTGATATTACCAGTTCAGGCTTCTGTTGTTTCCCTTGAACAACTTTGTCAGTTTGATGCCATGTATAAAATATTAGGGTCTATATTAGAACACCGAACATTTGAAATGTCGAGTGTTCTAATATCGACCCATTTTCAGCGAACGCTGAAAATATCGAAGAAACAGAAAAACAAATTTTTTCCTAGGGAAAGAATTTGGTTGCCCGTTTCTGTTGCTTCGGTATTTTCAGTGCTCTGGTGGAAAGTTACGGGTCGGGTTCAGGTAAGTGTGTGATTGTGTGGATGTGTGGGTTAGGGTGGGTTAGGTGAGTTAGGGTTAGGGCGCAGGTCAGGTAATTCTGCGATTGTGTAGACGTGAGGGTTAGGGTGGGGTAGGTGAGTTAGGGTTAGGACACGGGTGAGGTGACTGTGCGATAGTGATGGACCTTAGGGTTAGGGTTTGGGTTAAGGTAAGTGGATAGTTAGTGGTGTATGTATAGTTTAGTGTAGGGTTGGGTGTAAGAGTTTAGGTGTATGTGTGTGGATTTCTGTTTGTTTGGTGTGCTTGTGTTGTGTGTATGCTCCCTGGTTGCTATGGTAATAGAGACAGAGTGAAGATAATGATTAATGGCTCTGAGGAGCCTCCGAGATGATTCTTGGCAATGATGTTTTTGGTTTAAAAAAATACATATATAATAAAAGGGCTGTTTTAAACCACATGTACACATATTGATGGTCTCCCAACTCTTTGTTTAGCTCATTAAGTTGATTCTTGATAAAAAATAAATAAATAAATAAATAATAAGCGCAATTTTATATTTAAAGTGTATTTTGGTCCAAACATATTAAGGACTTACATAAGAGTGGAAGTCTGAGTTATTGTGAAAGACTAAGAGCACTTGGTCTTGTGCAGTACCCTTTGCAATGGTCTGGGAGGTGAGCTTGCTCGGACATGTTGGGCATATGGGGATAGCTGATTCTAGGGGTGTTTGGGGTCACCGGGAAGTGCTGGAGAGTCATCAGATTTCCTTTGTGGAAATATCTGTGGGAATGGAGGGTGTGTTGAGTGGTTCACTGGCAGAGTGGCCACTGCATGGAATGGGCTGGTAAAAATGGAACAGGACAAATATTAGTTTGGATATTTTAAGAACAGCCTGGAAACACACCACATGAATTAGTGAATGATATTCTGGAAAAACTGGATGGGCATTATTGCCCATGCTTGAAGTACTGATATGTGTGTATGTAAGGCTGGAAATATACTTATAACAAATAAGAAACTAGAAGGGTCTCATAATTTAAAGTCTATGGACTGTATAAACATGCTTCGAAGGAGCTAATAATAAGAATAAACATTACAGCTTGTCGTATCTCAAATAACTAAGCAACAGCCAAAAAAAAACCCACACAAAATAGTTATGTAATGTATGATTTTAGTAAATCTAGACATAAAATATATAATCATCATATAAGATGAAGCAGTCTGCTGAATTTAAATATTAAAGACAGGATTTAATAACATGGGCTTGTGCATAATAACACTACTGTCTTAACTAGTCATAAATGACACACACTACACTGAACATCAAGGGGAAGCATGATGATTTTCTTTTATAAGTAAATATGCATAACAAGTCATGTAATTGCTTTAACTTGAATTGCAGCTTTTGCAACCCATCTTGACTATATATAATTCTTAAGCGGTTACCAAGATAACTAATGTTTTATACATGACATCAAACTGATAAAGTTGTTCAAGAGAAAGAAAAAAAAAAATAATCCTTGTTTTCCCACCTCTCCTCGACTAGTTTAGACCAGTTTACAGGCATTGCTGTATTCTGGGCTGTGGTGTAGTTCCTGTGTTGTCCATTACCTTACTTGGATAGAAGGAAGTTTCTTTGCTTACCAGTGGGAGTGGGGAGCCTTGAGCAGCCTATATGTCCCTGTAGGAAGTGACCTCAGCACAAGAAGCTGTAGTAATTGGTTGTTTTGGACCATTTCTAGCTCTTTTGTAGTTCACTGTTTAAAATCCGCCTCTGGGTGTTTTTTCTGGCTATACTGCTCAGACAAGCTCCTCGTGGTTCTGCAGAGTGGTCCTAGCAGCAAGGAACTCAGAAAAGTGACTACTTTCTGGATTTAAGTATCTTTGCTTTTTTCACTTGGAATAGCTTCTGTAGCTTACCCTGAACTAGCTTGAACTGTTTTTTAACTGTTTGCTGCATTATTTTAAAATCTGCACTTAAAGCTACATTTTAGTTGAATTTGATTGAAAGTTTGTTTGTTTGTTTGTTTAATTTAACTGTGGAGGCTGCCCACTAAAATGTGCTAGCCTGTGTATCTAATTTATCACTGTTCCTGCATTTTCTGTGTGTTTCTACCAAAAAAACAAAAAAAAACAAAAAAATAATCCTTGTTTTCCCGCCTCTCCTCGACTACTTTAGACCAGTTTACAGGCATTGCTGTATTCTGGGCTGTGGTGTAGTTCCTGTGTTGTCCATTACCTTACTTGGATAGAAGGAAGTTTCTTTGCTCACCAGTGGGAGTGGGAAGCCTTGAGCAGCCTATTTGTCCCTGTAGGAAGTGACCTCAGCACAAGAAGCTGTAGTAATTGGTTGTTTTGGACCATTTCTAGCTCTTTTGTAGTTCACTGTTTAAAATCCGCGTTTGCACGGCTTTGCGCGGTTGTGCCCATAGCGCAGCACCGGTTAAACAAGGTTAAACTTTTTCTGTCTCCGCCAAGTCTGCTCTTCAAATTTTCCCTTAAGGAAGCTCTACTCTTAGTATAACCAGACTACTTACTATATTATAAGCCTAGCACTTGTTCTCAATACTTCTCTACTAAGTAAGCACTCTCGTACTAAGTAAAGCACTACATCTACTTACCACCCCTGTGAATATCCACTTCCCTTAAAGGTACAGTACTCCCTTATACTGTTCTAGCATGTGGGGTGGTAGATTACTGGCGTCATCTCCAATTCAGCTGGTCAATCTGGGTATCTTGAGACAATGCTACAATTGTCTCATGTACACAGACAACCCTCTCCTCCTCCCAACAAACACAAATACATGTGAGAGATGCAACTATATAGCCAAACTGGAGGCTGAACTCTCTTAACTCAGGGCTGGCATGACCAGACAGGAGGAGATGGCAACCATACACACAATAATCCCAGTCCCACATAGACCTACCACAACTGCAAACCAAACACATAAAAACACAAAGACATACTCGGAGGCTCTAATAAAAAACTTACCAAAACAACAGAGGCTCCCAAAGCAGACATCCAAAAATCCATCACCTCAAAACAAAACACATGCAACACATGCTTCAATAAATCAGTGTGTCAACCAATCACAGCCCTTAAGGCCAAACACCTTGCCTGATACACTAGTAATATGTGACTCTATAATCAGACACACTGATGTCCCACTGACCAGGGTGAACAAGGAGAAGGTGACTGTGAGCTGTCTATCGGGAGCTAGGATCCGCCACATAACACACGCACTCAAGTCACTCCAAAGCAAGTACAAATATGACTCTGTCATTGTCCATGCTGGTGTGAATGACCTGAGACGTACCTCCCTGGACTACATGAAAAGAGACATAGAGGAGCTCTCCGATTATGTAGCCCAGGCTGGTATGACCCTGACCCTGAGCAGCATCTTGCCCTCACCAAGAATGATACCACAATACAAAGACAAGATGATCAGCTTTAACAATTGGCTCAAGTACTGGTGTCATTCTAAGGGGATCCAGTGTCTGTCTGCCTGGGATGACATGTTGGACAAGCCGCGCTGCTTCGCAAGGGATGGCTTACACCTGTCACCACTGGGCTTCCGGATATTGGCTAAGGCTCCTGCCACCCCCATAGTGCCTTTTTTAGGCAAGGCTCAAAAGACAAACCCACCTCCCTAGAAAACAAAAATGGAAAAAAAACTAAGGGTAATGCTGCTCAACGCCAGAAGTCTAAATCTCAAGATGCAAGCACTTGATGCACTCCTCAGCATGGAGAACATCGACGTCTGTGCAGTAACTGAAACCTGGTTCAAGGCTCCTGAGAGCATCCCAGCACTACCAGGCTATACCTCGTATCATGCTTTTCGGCTCCAAAACCTGGGCCGAACCACAAAGGGAGGGGGAGTGTCCATATTCATCAAGGACACCCACACCTCCAGGTTAGTAGCAACACATGAAGCATCAGAGACCATACAGGTGCAACTAACCATAGGCAAAACTGCTATACAACTGGTAGCATGTTACAGACCACCCTCCCAATCTCAAGAACGCCACTCAGCCTTCCTGAAGACATTGGAGGATATGAATGTATCACAAAATACCATCATACTGGGAGACTTCAACTACCCAAACATAGATTGGGTACATTATTCTAGCCCTAATACCCTAGCCCAAAGGTTCCTGGAATTCATAAATTCAAATGCACTGGAACAACTGGTCACCTCTCCCACTAGGGAGATAATATACTAGACCTGATCATCACAAACATGGGGACAAAATGCTCCACACGAAGTATACCCCTCACTAGTGAGATCTGACCACAAACTAATCACCCTGGATATACATATCCCACCTCCACCCCAGCACAAAAGACCACAGTGAAAAACTTCTCAAAAGCAGACTTCACTCTTCTTAAGACTGAGATGGTATCTTTTAAGCCCACTGTGCCAGTGGATACCACATCCCACAATGCCGAATCCTTCACAAATGCTTTCTATGGACATCTCCAAGAATGCATGGATCATGCAATCCCAAACAAATCCAAGTCCCTCTCCACCAAAGGTAAGCGTCCTGTCTGGTGGACCTCAGCCATAAACAAATTGTATAACAAAAGAAGGAAGCTACTCACGTCAGAGCAAAATCCCATGAAGGGAAGACATCTCTGATCAACATTAGCAGAAAACTACGTTCTCTCATAAAAACATCCAAAGCCAACTTTGAGAGAAAAATCGCTAAGGACACTAAAGATAACCAAAAAGCCTTCTTCAGCTATGTTAGAAACCTGGGCGGAAACCCTCAGATATGCTCAGAGTTGGTTCAAAACAACAAAAAATACACTGAACCCACAGATATTGCCAACATTCTGGCTGACAAGTTCAGTGCAAATTTCTCCCCTCCTTCACCTCCAAAAGAAGAAATACTTATCCCAGCTGAATGTAATCTCCCTGTCATCTCAGATGTCCAAGTGAGAACCGCCCTAAACAAAGCAAAAAACACAGCGTCAATGGGACCTGACGGTATCCCGGGTTGCGTGTTACGTGAACTCCAAGAGGAGCTAAACCCACACATAAAAATGCTATTTAACCTTAGCCTTACTTTGGGATATGTACCTGAACACTGGCGTACAGCAACAGTGGTCCCACTCCACAAGGGGGGGTGCCTCTACAGACCCTGGAAACTACCGCCCCATAAGCTTAACCAGCCTGGTCTGCAAAGCTATGGAAAGAATCATTATGGAACTCATAAACAGAGACATAGGGGACCTACAGACACTTGACCCCACCCAGTTCGGCTTTGTAAAGGGCAGATCTTGCCTTTTAAACCTGGTTGACTTTTTTGAAACAGTCACTAGAGCCATTGATGAGGGCAAAGCAGTCCATACAGCATACCTGGACTTGGCTAAGGTCTTCGACACAATACCCCACTCAGGCATCATAGATAAGCTCAACAGCTTAAAAGTAAACCCTTATGTCACTAGATGGGTTGCAAACTGGCTAAAGGACAGAACCCATAAAGTTAAAATCGCTGGAGCAATGTCAGACTCAAAGCCAGTCACAAGTGGTGTCCCACAGGGATCTGTCCTGGGACCCCTCTTGTTCGGCATTTACTTCTCAGATGTTAAAGCAAACATGGGAGGGCTGTGGCTGACAAAGTTCGCAGATGACTGCAAACTAGGTGCCATAAGTCGATACACCAGCAGACACACACATCCTACAAAAAGGCCTCACAGAAATGGACAACTGGTGCCGGAGTCATGGCCTTAAACTAAATGCCAAAAAATGTATAGTCATCCCCTTTGGGAAAAACAAAGTACCCACAAATTATCACATAAACAGCAACCCACTGAGTACGGCAAAAGTAATCAGAGACCTAGGGACCCAAGTCGACAGCGACCTCTCATTTGACACCCACGTTGCCAAAGTGGTTAGAAAAACATTCTACCTTGCACACCTCATCATGAAGGGATTCACATCCAGATCCAAGGATGTCATTGTACCCCTATATTCCTCCCTCATCAGACCCATGATTGAGTACAATGCCCCATTTGGTATGTACCTCACCCGGCATTTGCAACAGCTGGAGAGACCACAAAAGTACCTCACCAAGAGGATCAAGGGTTTCCAACATATGTCTTATTCTGCCGGACTGAAGAAACTTCAGCTCTATTCAGTAGCATACCGCCTGCTCAGAGGTGATCTCTGCCTGACATACAAGGCCATATCAAATCAGTATCTGATGGACATACTCCACCTCACAAAATCCAAATCCATCAGGACCACGAGAGCTAAAGACTTAAACCTCGGCACAAGTATGAATAGGACATGCTGGAGGGATAGATTCATAACCCAGAGGCTTCCCATGCTTTGGAACAAGATCCCAGTTTGTATTAGGCAGAGCCCCTCACTGACTCTCTTCAAGAGAAATCTTGATGAGTGGATGGGAGATCGTAAGTTTACCCCAGGGGTCACATCTGTGTCACTGCTAGACAGGGGCACAGTAAACTAATTCTATTATATAAGGGGACCTTCATTGTGTCACTACTAGACAGAGGCACAGTATTCTAAATTTATTCTGTACATTTTTGTACCATTTCATGGGGTGGCAAAAGCCACATCACTATGGCTAGCCTTACAAATGCCCCAGGGCAGATAGCCTAGTACTATACTATGAAACTATGAAACTATCTGTTTCTGTTAGTGTGTCTGTGTACTGCATACCAGAGGCTTGTGATGTACCTGAAGCAAAGCTTCACTTCACTGCAGCATCAAGCCTAAATTCCCTCCCTTTCAGTGAGGCAGCAGGCAGGAAAAGAACAGAGAGCAAACAGATCAAAAAAAAAAAAAAACTCCGAACAAGCCACCACAACAAGAGACAACACACTCCTCCAGCCCTCCCACCTCTCACTCAGCTGACATATAAACAAACCATTCTCTGCCAAAATATCCCAAATCACAGTTCTATCCACCCCTTCCCCTGGATCCAGGCTAAAACACAAAATGTCTCTTCCTAATTCACAAGCATCAGTAAACCTCGATCACAAGCCACAACCCACAGCTTCCCAGAGATGAAAACAGCAACATATAACAGTTGCTGGACACAGCTGCATCCACATGCACCATGTCAGACTTAATCAAACAGCACTCAAAGCTATGATACCTGCCATAATTGATATTAATTATGTTTAGACAGAATAATAATGACATTTGTACTAGCTGCTAGACACGGCTGCATCCATGCACACCATATCAGGATTAATCAAACAGCACTCAAAGCTATGATACCTGCCATAATTGATATTAACTTTGTTTAGACAGAATAATAATGACATTTGTACTAGCTGCCAGACACAGCTGCATCCATGCATACCATATCAGGATTGATCAAACAGCACTCGTAGCTGTGATACCTGCCATAATTGATATTAACTATATTTGTGTATAGAATAATGATGACATTTGTACTAAGAGCTTACTATTATTTAACCAGGATATACATGACATTTCTAAATCATACTTTAACTGAAGAAGGCATTAGTCTCCATGATAGCATTTCTTTTCAAAACACTCTATTGTTACTGCTATTATATATGATGTTAATTTGTTATATTTAAGTCTGACCTCTGATGAATGGTACCTTGTTGAATTAGTTAATTAATTACTTAAATTATTATAAGTAAAATCAATGAAAAATGAACAAGATAAGTATTTATTGAGTTCAAGTAGGGGGATAGGAACTTCTATGCTTGTATTATATGTTGCTTTGTTTGACTTATATATAATGTAAATAGTAACCCATCTTGACCTACCTTTGTTTGTGAAGAATTATTGGACTCTTTGAACATTCTGAATAAATCATTACTGTTTGTCAGTTGTTTAAGAAACCCTTCTTTTTTTTAATAAAAACAGATGACAAGTGATGTACCATATCAGTTGATACTTTAAGAGATGTAGTTGTAAGAGTTATTTTTTGGGACAGCTATCTTGGAATCAGTTTTTTGTTTCTTCTTTCTAGCATCAGTCCAAGGATTTGTTTCTTTTATTCTTTTAAGAGTAGGGGCAATCCATTCCATTTCTTCTGGGATCGACACTATGTTGTTGTTTTTGATGAATATAGTAGCTTCTTCTAAGTCATTAAAGGTTCTCATCTCATTGGCTAGAAAGGCCAGCTGTGCTTTAATGTTGTTTTGTTTCAACAGTTTTATTATTGGCCAGACTTTTTCCCTTTGTTCTAGTATTCTGGAAGAATAATCATCATCAAACCTTATCAGGCTTTGATAGTATTTTAAGGGTGATTTTCTCCAAGCAGATTTTAATATTAGTTCCTTGTCCAGAAATGAAATAAATTTTATAACTATGGATCTAGGTGGAGTATTTATTGAGTTAGAAGCAGGTTTCCTCGGTGCTCTATGCACCCTTTCAATTCCAAATGAAAGTCCCTCTTTCAAGTCTAAAAATTCAGGAATCCAGGTTGTTAAGAATGAAATAATGTCTTCACCTTCAGTGTTTTCAGGCAGACCAAAGATCTTTATGTTATTTCTCCTTTCCCTGTTTTCTAAGTCATCTATTTTGTTAAGCAGCCATGTATTCTATTTAAGCAGAAAGTCTTTTTTGGAATTCTTCCTCTTTGAGTTTCCCTTCAATGTCATTTAGAGACGTCTCTATATTTGTTATTTTTGTATGGTGTTGCTGTAGTATTTCCTTAAGAGTATCAGTCTGTTTTTGAGAATTTAATTTGAGGTTTTCTAAGTCATTTTTAAATCCATCTGTCTTCAGAGACAGTTCCTGTAAGGTAGATGTCATCAAATGCAGTTCTTTTTTCAAAGCAGTATCTGGGTGAGAATTCCTTGAGTTGTTCATATTCAGTGACTCAATATATCTCCAAGTTACTTGACAGAAATTTTTTTGTATATCTCCACTAAAATTGATATTTATGTAGTTTAGTAGTTTATCTATAGATTTCTTATGTTTTAAACTTGAAGCTAATAAAATTTTCCTATATTATTATATTACTTTATGGAGCTCACAAAATTCACTGCTCTCAGTTGGCCATCTAGGCTCTGCCCCATGTTGTTCCTTTTCTGTTATGAAGGGATAAACAAAAGAATCTTTGAGTATACAGAATTCTATGACTAGAGTAAAAAAGAGTTTGCTTCTATGAATAATCTATTTCCAGGTTACAGCAGAGATTGTAGGCCACTTAATATTAGAGAAACAACAGTAATAATGCGTTTACATCTCATTAGGTACAACCTTACTATTGTAAGGGAAGGATTAAATTATCTTGGCATGGTATCACTGGGTCAGATGCAGATTTTGTCTTCTATTATGTATAAAAGCAACTACTGAATTTGAAAAAACTCAGTACAAACTTCATCAGTCACAAATAAATATCATTGTTCCCCAACTCAATGAAATTTAATTCAAATCCAGTCATTACAAATGCTCATCAACAATCATATACAATTTCAAATTAACAAATACACAACTGGTAAGCCTTTAAAGTAAATATGAAAATTTAAATTACATTTACTTACTAGTTTGCCTAAATCTTTTATAGCTAAACCAACAAGATAGAAAGTAGAACATCCCTTTCAGTACCATCTCAGGCAATGTAAATGAAAAAGAAGAAACATGTGTTTACATGGGGCAGGGCTTTACCTTCCTGTACACCCATTACTTATATATAATAATTCCACAGCTGCATAGTTATGACAAAAGTTTAAATGTCATTTACATGTTATAGTTGAACAAAGAAAAATAAATTAGATCATAGTCTGATCAGTATTTAATTCAGTGAAAGAAGCTAGCAGAAACACATCTGACAGAATATACTTTGAATGACTAGTAATGGTTCTTTTCTTGTATTAGAGAAGGTCTTCCTGGTTGTCTTGACTAATATTCCTCCATCAGTCTCCCTGTCCTCCATCAGACGTTGTTGTGTCTTTCGGCTTTTCCCAGTTAGGGGTCGCCACAGCAGAACTTCGGTCCGCTAATGATTGGCAGTAGATTTTTACGTGCCGAGTTGCCAGCTCTGACACACATCCTTCAACGAAGGTACGCCCATTCACGCATGTCTCCACACAGAAGATGCTTTAGCTGAGAATCGAACAGGACAATGTCTTACTGCGAGGCGACAATGCTACCGCAGCACCACCACCACAGTACCTGTCCTCCATCAGATGTAGTCTTGTTTAACAGCTGACTAAGGTGCCTCTTCTTTTCTGAAGTTGTCTCACTATTTTACTTTAAAAAAAAAAAACAAATCAGAAGTATTTTATACATGATAACATTCAGTCTAGCTGTAGTGGTAATCAGGTTCCCTCCTTCATGAATCTATATATATATATATATATATATATATATATATATATATATATATATATTGCAGATGTAATAGAAACCTGTTTCAGTCTTGATAAACCCATCCCTTCAGTGCCCCTTATTATAACAGTTACCATAATTATAGAGCCAAGGATTTTGGTGGTGCGGTATCCATATCTGGTAAGGATACTACTGGTTCATCACTATTATACTGTAGTAAAGAGTCAGTGGTCACACTTGTTAAGCTAACATTTCCAAATGAGGTAATCTTCATTGCTGTCTAAAGCTATACCATGAGTAACATATGAATATAAAGGCAAGTTTGTTAGTGTCTTCCCAGACAGTCTGGTACTGTCAATTTTTCTTTTTCTATGTGACATATACGAGCCACAAGTTTTACTCATCTAGCAGAAGGGCAGACATCAAACTTCTGAATCCCATAAAACATTGGGGAATACCTACTCAGTTCACTTCACCGTGGAGGCCTGAGCATATTTATGCATCCTACTTTGAAAGCATTAAATATATGGCCTTATGACCCATGGATTTCTCTGACAATAATTACATTATTGGCAATTTCTCTCTCCTTCAAAAACTCATGTCCCTGTGTCATCTCACATAGAATTAGGTCACCTGTGAGAGGACTGGATTGGTTGGATAAAATGTCAGATTAAGGGGGAAGCAGGTTGCTTTACCATCTTCTATAACAAACTGATTATTTTTCTTCTGCTACTGAAAAGTTTAAATGCCTAAGTAAAGGAACAGTACATTTCAGAAGATGTATACACATACACACATGCACAAAACACTCATCAAACTGCAACTAATTAAATTAGATTTATTGTTTCTTTTGTTATTTAGAGAATAATATTAAAAAACAGCAACAGAGTAAGAGAGAGAGATAGATAAGAGATAGAGAGAGAGAGAGAGATCTTTGACAAAGCATATTTGCAGCAGTCTCAAGACAATATTGTCAAAAAAACATCAAGGTGTCTTTTTAATGCAATTAAAATTAATCCACAAAACACCAGGAACCAAACAACTGCTTGAAAATCCAAAACCAAAGCTGGAGGGAGGAACAGCTGTACCATTATAAAAATTCATATTTATTGCAAAACAAATACCCAGTAAAACAAAAATAAGATTGTTTTCATCTGGTTATATCTATGATTTCATCAGAATCAAACAATATAAATCTATCCCCACATTTAAATGCCCTTTCATTACAATCACGTGATGTTGACAAACCAGTAAGGAGCACTGTTAAAATACATTGTGTTACATTGTTAAAAAAAATGTCAAAGTGAACAATATCACTTGAGGCAGCTAAATAAACATTTTCAATGCAACCTAAAAACTATTCCATATGCTATATAGTTGCCCACTAAATGAAATATGAGTTTAATTTTAAAATACTTGTTGTAGATATATGATCATTCAGACTGGGAAACACAATGGCATTAAGCCTAATTTATAGGTTCATAGGTTGGTACTAGGCTATCGGCCCTAGGGCCTATACAAGCCTAGCCATAACACTTTTCTGGATATTTCTTCCCACAATATTTACTTCCCTGGACCCCTGTCTAGTAGGGTGACTGACATGATTCCCAGGGTGAATTTCCTATCTCCCATCCAATCGTCAAGGTTCCTTTTGAAGAGGACCAAGGAGGTGCTCTGCTTGACATGTATGAGCAGTCTATTTCAGAATATGGGGAGTCTGTAGGTCAGGAACCTATCCCTCCAGCATGTTTTGTTCATTGTGATGACAAGGTTTAGATCCCTGGAGTGTGTGGCTCTGAGGGATTGGGATTTCTTTAAGTGAAGCATGTCCAACAGCTCAGGGTTTGACATGGCCTTGTATGTTAAGCAGAGATCGCCTCTGAGTAGACGATATGCCACAGAGTATAGCTGGAGTTTTTTTAGACGATCAGCATAGGGCATCTGCTTTAGGCCTGTGATTCTTTTGTGAGGTATTTCTGCGGCCTTTCCAGTTGTTGTAGATGTCTTTAGAGGTACATACCCAATGGGGCATTGTATTCTATAATGGGTCTAATGAGGGATGAGTACAGTGGGACAATGACCTCCTTTTTTGTGGATGAAAAGCCCTTAGTGATGAGGTGTGCCACATAGAAGGATTTCCTGACTGTTGTGTCGATGTAGTTATCGAAGGTGAGACCACTGTCCCCCTGTGTCCCAAAGTCTCTTATCACGCTTTCGGTGTTTAGTGTACTGCCACCTATATGGTAATTCATGGATACATGTTTTTTCCCAAAGGGGATAAGTAAACATTTCTTGGTATTGAGCTTGAGCCCATGGATCTGGCACCAAGCATCTGTTTCTGTAAGGCCCTTTTGTAGAGTATCCACATCATTTGGGGATTCAATAATGACTCTCAGTTTGCAGTCATCTGCAAACTTTGTTAGCCAGAGTCCCTTAGCATTGGCCTGTACTTCAGAGAAGTAGATGCCAAACAAGAGCAGTCCCAGAACTGAATCCTGAGGTACTCCACTTGTCACTTGTCTGGAGCTGGATTTGGAGTCAGCTACTTTTACCGTCTGGGTTCTGTCAGTAAGTAAGTTGGCAACCCATCGAGTGACATAGGTATTAATGCCCAGCTTAGTAAGTTTATCTATGATTCCAGAGTAGGGGATGGTGTTGAAGGCCTTGGCAATATCCATATAGGATTTGTGGACTGCCTTAACCTCATCCACAGCTCTGGAGACTGATTCAAAGAAGTCAATCAGGTTCAGGAGACAAGCTCGGCCCTTCACGAACCCAAACTGGGTGGGGTCCAGTGTTTGAAGGTTGCCAATGTTTTTGTTTATAAGTTCCATGATAATGCTTTCCATGCCCTTGCAGATCAGGGTCGTTAGACTGATGGAACAGTAGTTCCTGGGATACAAGGTGGATCCCCCCTTGTGCAGTGGGATAACTGTATCTGTGCGCCACTCAGTGGGAACGAAGCCTGAGGTGAGGCTATGATTAAACATGACACTTAGGTGAGGTGCCAGTTAATTTTGTAGTTCATGTAGTACACAGCCCGGGATGTCATCTGGTCCCATGGATGCTGTATTCTTAGCTTTGGAAAGTGCGATTTCTCCCTGTATGGCCATGATTACTGAAATTTGGCAATCTTTTGGTATTGAGATGGGCCCTTTAGGGGGTGAGGGGGGTGAAGTTGGCACTAAATCGATCTGCCAGGTTATTGGCAATATCCTTGTGATCAGTATATTTAATGTCTGCTGTAGCTCAGAGCAGATCTGAGCATTTCCATTTAGATTCTTGACATAACTATAGAATGCCTTGAGGTTATCTTTGGAATGTTTGGCAATTTTATTTTCGTAACTAGCTTTGGAGGATTTTATGAGGGATCTCAGCTTCTTACTGAGGCTGGTAAGGGAGTTTTTTGCATCTTGGGATTTTCCTCTTTTCTGCAACAGTTTCTTCCTTCTGTTGTATAGTTTGTTTATGGCAGGGGACCACCAGATTGGCTTCCTTTTTTTGGAGGAGAGCATCTTGGTTCTATTTGGGATGGCACAATTCATGCACGAGTGGATGTGCTCATACAGTGCCCTAGTGTAGGATTCAGCAGTCAAACTTTTAGCTCCCATCTGCATGGGTGTCATGAAGTTTGTCACTTCTGACTTGAGTAGCATGAAGTTGGCTTTGGAGAAGTTTTATACAGAGGTTTCCTTACTGGGGGTGGGGGTGGGATGTGGATGTCAAGTGTGATTAGCTTATGGTCAGACGTGACCAATGAGGGGGTGACCACTGGTGTGGAGTATCTTTCTCCCATGTTGGTAATGACCAGGTCTAGGATATTGGAGCCCCTGTTTGGACAATGGATTAGTTGATCCAGAGCATTGGAATTTATGAATCCCAAGAACCGTTGGGAAAAGGTGTTGGTACCCGAGTAGTTTTCCCAGTTAATGGCAGTGTAGTTGAAATCACCCAGTATTAGGGTGTTTGGTTGTATCTTAATATTTTCCAGTATGTTTAGAAAGGTGTAGTGAGAATCTTGGGGCATGGTGGGGGATCTGTAGCAAGCTACAATTTGGATTACAGTCTTACCTAGTGTTAGTTGCACCTGGAGAATTTCAGATGCATTGTGTTGGGCAACTAGCCTGTAGGTGTGAATATCCTTGATGAATATGGTCACTCCTCCACCTTTAATGTTTCAGTCTTGGTTTGGTGGCCGAAAAGTGTGGTAAGAGTTGTAGCCTGGTATTGCAAGGGTGCTCTCTGGAGCCTTGAACCAGGTCTCAGTAACTGCACAGACATCGATGTTCTCCATTTTTAGGAGTGCCTCGAGAGAGTGCATTTTGAGGTTTAGACTTCTAGCATTGAGTAGCATTACCTTCAGATTTTGCATGCTTGTATCTGTTATGGTGGTGGTTTTGTCTTTTGAACCTTGCCTAAAAAAGGCACTATAGGGGTGGCAAGAGCTTTAGCCAGTAACCTGAATGCCAGGGTCGACAGGTGCAGACCATCTCTGGCAAAGCATCAATGTTTGTCGATCATGTCATCCCAGGCAGACAGATACTGGATCCCGTTTGAATGACACTGGAAGCTTAGCCAATTGTCGAAGTCAATCATTTTGTCCTTATACTGTGGTATCATTCTGGGCGAAGGCAGGATGCTACTCAGGACTTGGGTCATACCTGCCTGGGCCACTTGATCCAAGAGCTCTTCCATGTCTCTTTTTCATGTAGTCCAGGGAGGTACATCTCAAGTCATTCACTCCAACATGGACAATGACAGAGTCGTATTTGTATGTGTTGTGGAGTGACTTGAGTGCATGCGTTATATAGCAGATCCTGGCACCCGACAGGCAGCTGACTGTAATTTTCTCCTTGTTCAGCCTGGTGAGTGGGACATCAGTGTACCTGACTATAGAGTCACCTTTGACTAAAGTGTTGGTTACGTTATCTTGCCTTAGGGGCTGTTGTTGGGTGGCACACTAATGTTGTGAGCTTTGTGTCACTTTGGTTGTGACTGGTGTTTGTTTACGTTTCAGCTTTGGAGGTCCTTGTTGCTTGGGCATGTTAATGTTAAGGGCCTCTGTATATGTGGGTTTATTGTTGCTATGTGTGGGTGTTGATGGTGTGGGTTTTGAAGGGCTATGTGTTGCTTGTGGTGTAGTGCAGGTGTTAACCTTCTTCTCTTGACTGTCTAGCACAATATTGGCTGGAGAGAGCTTTGCTTCCAGTTTGGCTATGTAAGTGCATCTGTCGCAGGTTGTAGTGTTGGGTGGTAATAAGAGAGGGTTGTCTATGTACATGAGGCAGTTGCTGCATTGCCCCAGTATGGCCAGATTCATCAGGTGGACAGGAGAAATCACCAGAAGCTGACTCTTGGACATGCCTTGTAAAGTACAAGAGCTGTTTTCCCTTACCTTTGCAAGGTACTTTGCAATTATAGACTGTTTAGTGCCTACGATTAATTTCTCCTTATTAACAAGGAGAGTTGAGTGCTTGTATCAGTTTAAGGCTTGCTAGTGCTTTCCAGCAGGTTCTAGAGCAAGTGCTAGTCACAGGGGTTCAGATTTTAATTGCTACTACTGATAAGCCAGCTAGTTCTGAGGGAAAATTTGAAGACCAAGCATTCTGGCACCTGGAATAGTTTAGCCATAGCTCAGCGGTGCTGCATGATGCAAAAAACGTGCAAACACACGTGTTTTTAAGCCAGAAAGTTGAAAGGGATAGAAATTTGCTCAAAATGGCTGATAAAATTACAATTTCAGAGCTGTAAACCACTCTTCTAGTGTTAGATAGGCAGTATAATGCTTACCACTCCCACTGGTAAGCAGTAGGACTTCCCTCTACCATAGCAAGGTCTGGATAGCTCTGAACACAGAAAATTGTTGTGTCTTTCGGCTTTTCTCGGTTAGGGGTCGCCACAGCGGAACTCCGGTCCACTAATGGTTGTCAGTAGATTTTTATGTACCGAATTGCCGGCTCTGATGCACAACCTTCAACGAAGGTACGCCAAATTCATGCATGTCTCCATACAGAAGATGCTCTAGCTGAGAATCGAACAGGACAACGTCTTACTGTGAGGCGACAATGCTACCGCAGCACCACCACCAAAATAAAGTCCTGAAACCAGCAAAGCCTGGGATCTGGGCTATACTAGCTAGGAATGGTGGGAAACGAGCAAACGAGATAGTATTTTTTTGTTTTGTTTTCAGATAAAACAGCCTAAACAATGCAATAATACAGTAAATAAACACAGAAAAGGCTAACACACTTGAGTTTGTAGCCCTAAACAGTAAATGCAATTAAAACTCTACAAAATTATCAATTTAAAACTTTATAAATGAAGCAAGGCAAGTGCACAACTGGAAAATGATTTAAGAGTAGAATAAGTAGCTAGTTTACATATACTGAAAAGTCAATATATACAGAAAAGTAGCTAAAGCAACACTAAAACAATTCAGATGCAATGCAACCTAGAGCACTTGAGTTGTAGCAATATTAAGGCAATACAGTTTTAATAAATGCACTAAAATGCGCTCTATATTTCCAAAATGTTTGAGAAGCACAGTCAGAACACAAGGAGAGTCAGGCAATTTTTTTTTTAAGAAAGGGAGAAAGGAGGAGCAGAAGGAAAGAAACTAAGTGGGTTGGCCTTCTCAGATGTTCTCTCTGTATTAAGTAGAATGAGCTAATGACACTAGACTGGGAGGAATGTCCAAGATCAAATTTAGAGTAGGGGCAGGCAACTGCAAGGCCAGAAGGTATAAAGACAAGATGCCAATAGAGAGGGAGGGTGGGAAGCTATTTTAGGCATAAAACACTACAGAAATGTTTATCACAGCAGAAAGCCAGCAGTGAGCCAATAGCTATGAAATACAGTACAAGTATGCAGTATACAATAAAATTGCTATAAATATCTAGAATAAGCAATAACTACTAAAAATAAGCAAAAAAAACAGGCTACTTATTGCTATATATCACAGATTAGGTGGTCTTCCTCAGATAGCTCTGTGTGTAATGGCTGAAACACTCAAGTTAACTTCTTAAGTAACAGAAAGTTGATACCCGAAACAACTTTAACAAAAGCTCAAAAGAACCAACGAGGTGCTTTCTCCAAGCTGTAGACGTGGCAACCCAACTAGACAATGACCATAAACACTAAACTCTCACTGAAGTGGGGGATGGTCTTTGCTAACTAAGATGGCCTGGACAATGAGCTCAGAAAACAGCCTCTAACAAACAACTAGGCCCACAAACTCAATCAGGAATATGAAGAATATTACCGCTACTACCTAAACTATTTTAGGCAGAACACACTACAGAAATGTTTAGCACAAACACAATCAGGAATATGGACAATATTACAGCTACAACCTAAACTATGTTAGGCAGAAAACACTACAGAAATGTTTATCACAGCAGAAAACCAGCAGTGAGCCAATAGCTACGAAATACAGTATAAGTATGCAGTATATAATAAAATTGCTATAAATATCTAGACTAAGCAATAACTACTAAAAATAAGCAAAAAAAAAATCAGGCTACTTATTGCTATATATCACAGATCAGGTGTTCCTCCTTAGATAGCTCTGTGTGTAATTTGCCACATTGCCTCACGTTTTTCAATCACATCGCCTCATCGACCTCCCCTTGGATTTTCACCACCATGTCCAAATGAAAAAAGAGAACTGATGATCTGGGTTTGTAGAAATATGTTTATAAAGTGAATTATTGATGTTCTTATTCCCGATGTCTAAATTATGCTCATATATCCATTTCCTAAATCTCCTCTGGGTTTTACCAACATAAAAACCACTACAATTTTGACATAGGGCAAGATATAGTATAACCCCTACAGAATGGCAGGTACAATGGAAAGTTGTTTTTACAAAACAGTTGTTCACCTGGGCACTATAGTTTTTCAAGACATGTATGCACTGCATGCAGAATCCTCATTTAAAGGTGCCATTACTTTTGCAGGTGTTAAAACCTGCGGAGCTTTCTGCGGTTTCTAAAAAGTTTTTAATAGACTTTCCATTCCTGTAAACTATTTTGGGTTTACTATCAAACAAGTCTGATAGACCAGTGAAACAGGAGAAAATCTTCCAATTCTTAATGAGCACATCAAATATTTTATTGTGATCACTAGTATAAGTCGAAATAAATGAACATCTGTGTTCACTATTACCTACTTCTCTATTTCCAAAAACACTAGCAATATTAAAATGTGAAGATCTAAGCAATGGTTGTAAATTACCATTTTCCCTTTTTGTTATAACTTCCTTTAGTATTTTCAAAACAAGAGTATTAGGATAGCTAGGTGAATAAAACACTAGTGCAAGTTTCTGGCCTTCGATCTTAAATTGTTCATCTACAGAAAGCATTCTGGCTAACCTTACGTACTGACCCTTAATGATACCCTTTTTTGGTATTCAGGATGACAACTGGTGTAATGAAGTAAACTGTTTAAATAAGTGGGTTTTATATATATATATATATATATATATATATATATATATATATATATATATATATATATATATATATATTACTTACAAGTCTTTTATTTACACTATCTTTACAGATTTCTAAATCCAAGTAATTAATCATGTCATTACCATATGTAACGATAAACCTTAAAAAAAAAGTGGTTGCATTTAAATAACTTATAAAATTCTCTATTTCCTGAACTGGTTTATTTCAAGCCACAAAAATATAGTCCAAAAATCAGATGTACAGTTTCCATGGGGCAGGAGAAAATTAATTAAATACAATTTTTTTCTCCCATTGGAGCATGACAATATTTGCAAACGCACAAGAGGACCCCATCACCACCCCTTTCTTCTGATGAAAATATTTCCCATCCAGGAAAACAAAATTATTTTTTAATACTGTCTCCATAAACGTTTCTATAGTATTAATATCATTGT
Organism: Protopterus annectens; assembly: GCF_019279795.1. Classification (NCBI taxonomy): domain Eukaryota; kingdom Metazoa; phylum Chordata; order Ceratodontiformes; family Protopteridae; genus Protopterus; species Protopterus annectens. The sequence continues at coordinate 494,846,823 of NC_056725.1, read as the reverse complement.
TATTAAATTCGGTGGACTCAACAAGAAAATAATGAAACCGTTCCAATTCTATTGAATGTGGAATGACAATAAATAGGTTTACCACATAGATAGTTAAAAATGTTAAATCTTCTGAAAACCCAGCATCTTTTAGTTTCAACAAAAAGTCCCATGAATCACAACAAAGATGAGAAAAGGGGTCCAAACAAGGTTTTAATGTCAAATCTATATATTTAGCCAGGGGGTACACCTTTCATTTGTTAGCATTCGGAATTGGTCTTATAGGTGGATCTATTGTATTTTATGCCTCTTCAGTATTCTGAAAATGGGATGCACAATGGGGAACTTCACATTCAAAAACAAAGACTCCTCTTGGCTAATCTGACCCTGACTGACCATATCTTGCAATGTAAAACTAATTTTTCTACATGTTGTGTTAATGAAATTTAGTGATGTTTCCTCATGAAAATCATCAAACAAATGCTCATTCATTTTGTTGAGATAATCAGCATTATATATTATCATCATCCCACCTCCCTTATTGGATTTCATAAGCCTAACATTTATATCTTTATTCAGTAGTCTTAATAATAGGAATTCTGCCTCTAATTAATTTTGTGCTCCACTATTATTATTACATTGGGTAAACATTCTAAGATTGTATTCACATCATTTTTCAAACAATATTAAAGGCAAGGGGAGGGGTGGGTTGAAAGTATTATTTCTGCATAATGAATTGGATTCAAATTTGGAACTTTTGTCCAGAAACAGAATTTTAAAATTAAGCTTTCTATGATACATCTTCAAGTTAAGAAGTACATTTTCTATTTTCATGTTGTACGAAGGTACACAGGTCTTCCCTTTACTAAGCAAATCAGCATGTTCATGTCCATAAGGGTTGGAAATGAAATTATAAATCTTAAAGTCACCTGTGCTGTTCAAAACAATGCATGGTCCCTGGTCATTGAACATAGTTGATTCAGTATCAGCTGAAACCATGGACCAAGTTAATTCCTTCTCCAGTTGCGATTTGTCCTTGAATTGTTCCTCCATTTTCAATAATTCAGTTCCGTCCTGTAAAAGTTGAGTGCCTCTTGTTGTGGTTGATTCATCTGATTTCTCAATCTCTCTGACCTCCTTAGGAGGGCTTGCTCCAAAGGGGGAAATTCCTCATTAGCAACTTCTGCCATTCCAGGTGTATCAACACACTCTTCCCTTTGGTCTAGCATAAAACCCTTTAATGAACGGTTTAGGATAGGCTCATCTGTCCTGATATTCCAGCCTATCTCTCTCTCTCTCCAATTTTCTCTCTTTCTGTTTTTTAATGTCTATAATTACTTTGTTGATATTATTAAGAATGTTATTACATTGAGTAAGATATTGTTCAAATAATAAATCCTACATAATCAACTGGTCGAATTTAGAGGCTTCACTTACCAGACTGTCAATGGCTGTCTGGCTGTGCTTCATTAGAAGCTCCATTAGTTCACAACCTTGACAGTCAAAAAGCTCCAATAATTCCTAGTGGAGCAGGGAGTTAGGAATTAAACCCACCCTTCCCCTTGCCTCAACAAAATGAAAGGCCATTTGTTTGACAATGATTTCTATGAAGAAACATCACTAAGTTTCATCAATATAACATGTAGAAAATTTGATTTTATATTGCAAGATATGGTTGATCAGGGCCATATTAGCCAAGAGGTATTTTTGTTTTTGAATGTGAAGTTCCCCATTGTACTTTCCATCTTTGGAATACCGAAGAAACATAAAAATACAATAGATCCACCTGTGAGACCAATTATGAATGGTAACAAATCAAAGGTGGACCCCCTGGCTAAATATATAGATGAGAAGCTAAAATCTTGTTTTGGCCCCTTTTCCCATCTTTGTCATGATTCATGGGACTTTTTGTTGAAACTAAGAGAGGTGGGGTTTCAGAAAATGTAACATTTTTTAACTATCAATGTGGTAAACCTATTTAATGTCATTCCACATACAATAGGATTGGAATGGTTTCATAATTTTCTTGTTGAGTCCACTGAATTTAGTAACAATGATATTAATACTTTAAACACTTTCATGGAGACAGTATTAAAAAATAACTGTGTTTTCCTGGATGGGCAATATTTTCATCAGAAGAAAGGGGTGATGATAGGGGCCTCTTGTGCCCCCATTTTACAAATATTGTTATGCTCCAATGAGAGAAGAGATTTGTATTTAATAAATTTTGTCCTAACCCATGAAAACTATATGTCTGATTTTCGGACTATATATTTGTGGCTTGGTATAAGACAATTCAGAAAACAGAGAATTTTATAAGTTATTTAAATATAACCACTTCTTTTTTAAGGTTTACCTTTATATACAGTAATGATAGGATTAATTACCTGGATTTAGAAATTTGTAAAGATAGTATAAATAAAAGACTTGAAAGTAATATATATATAGGAAACCCACTTATTCAGACAGTTTACTTCTTTACACCAGTTGCCATCCCAAACACCAAACAAGGGGTATCATTAAGGGTCAGTACGTAAGGTTATCCAGAATGATTTCTGAAAATGAACAATTTAAAATCGAAGGTCAGAAACTTGCACAGATGTTTTATTCACATCGCTAGCCTAACGGACTTGTTTTGAAAATACAAAAGGAAGTTATAACAAAGAGGGAAATGGTAGTTTACAGCTATTACTTAGATCTTCACATTTTAATATTGCTAATGTTTTCAGAAACAGGGAAGTAGATAATAGTGAACACATGTATCCATTTATTACAACTTATACTAGTGATCACAATAAAATATTTGATGTTCTCATTAAGACTTGGAAGATTTTCTCCTGTTTCAATGGTCTATCAGACTTGTTTGGTAGTAAACTCCGGATAGTTTACAGGAAAGGAAAGTCTAATAAATACTTTTTTAGAAACAGCGTTTTAGTACCTGCAAAAGAAATGGCACCTTTAAATGTGGCTTTTGCACATAGTGCATACATGTCTTGGAGAAAGATAATGCCTGTGTGAACAACTGCTTTGTAATAACAGCTTTCCATTGTACTTGCAGTTTTGTAGAGGTTCTATATCTTGCCCTATGTCAAAACTGTAGTGTTTTTATGTTGGTAAAACCCAAAGGAGATTTAGGGATCAGATGTATGGGCATAATTTAGACATCATGAATAAGAATACCAATAATTCACTTTATAAACATATTTTGAAAAATTTAGATCATCAGTTCTCTTTTTTTGGTTTGGACATGGTGGTGAAAATCCAAGGGGAAGTCCATGGGGTGATCTGATTGAACAACGTATGGCAATGTGGCAAATTCGGCTGAATGCCACTATTTTTTCCTGGTCTGAAAGATCATATATTTATTGCAAGTATTTTAAGATTTAATTAATATTTGATTTAGTAGGAAACCATATAGCATATATAATAATTTTTTTTAGGTTGTGTTGAAAATGTTTATTTAGCTGCTGCAAGTGATGTCATTCACTTTGACACTATGTTTTTAACAGTGTAATACAATATATTTTAACTGCTCTGGATTGGTTTGTCTGAATCATGTGACTGTAATGGAGTGGCATTTAAATGTGGAAATAGTTTTTTATTGTTTGATTCTGATAAATCCATAGATATAACCAGATGAAAGCAATGCATCTTATTTTTGTTTCACTGAGCATTTTTGTTTCAATAAATATGATTTTTTATAACAGTATGGCTGTTCCTTCCACCAACTTTGGTTTTGGATTTTCAAGGAACTAAAATTAATGAACAGTTTATCAGTGATAATACTGCTCTTGTTGCAATATTTAGCAAGGCCTTCTCCACCTATTTTTTATCTTGTAGTTAGGATAACCAAGAAACATCATCCAGACTTTATCCAACTATGTATTTAAAATTAGTTTATTTATTTATTTTATTTATTTATTTAAATTTGTTGACCGGGAGTGTCCGACTGGACATAGGTCCATTTTCAGTGGGGGCCCGGGGAGAAAAGCTCCACAGAACTAGAACTGTGGAACTAAACCGACACATAAGGCTGCTGTTTAATTTTAGCCTTACTACAGGATACGTACCCAAAGAATGGCGTATGGCAACTGTGGTCCCACCACACAACAAAGGTGCTTCTTCAGACCCTGATTAAATTACCGCCCGCGAGCTGTGTCTGCAGCTCTATCTGGAGAGGCAGGATGGAACTCATAAATAAAAACAAGACACTGGGGACCTACAGGATCTCCAACCGAATTTTTGGACATGCTCCACCTCAAAAAAATCAATCCACCAGACCCCCGAAAGGCAAGAGACTTAAACCTCAACACGGATATAAATAGGATGTGCTGGAGGATTTCACATCCCAGAGACTCTACCTATGACCACACACACACAGTCCATGTGAGGCAGAGCCCCTCACTGACTCTGTGTTCTCTGTTCAAGACTTCGAGATGAGAGTGGGGATGAGATGGGAGGGGGAATCACCTCATCTCTGTATCATGACAGACTAGTGGACAGGCAAGGCATGGCAAATCATATTACATATTCTCATCCTAAGGTGGTGACTCTGAACACACACACACATAGGCTGCCTAGTATAGATAGGCAGATAGCCTAGTATGAACAGTTAAAATAAACAGACAGTAATTACATTGGATTACATAGCGATTAACAATTTAACATAGCAATTACTTACAACATATTTACAGATGAAGAACATATTACATCAGTAGACAACTAGAATCTTTATCTGCGAAGTACATAACAGACATTAACAAATGTTACAATGAGAATTTCCTGCTGTATAATAAGTACTGGCTTATGAGCATCTGAGCTTGCTATAACCAAGGTAGTTAGTGGAGTGGAAAGAAAGGTGGTGGTTGGATGGGGTGGATGATATTAGAGTGGGAGTTGCAAGGGCATAGCCAGCATGTTTTTAGGTGCGCTTTTAGTAAAGTTTTGAAGTGGGTGCATGATGGTATGGAGGTAATTGTGGGTGGAAGGGAGTTCCATAATTTGGCTATGGTGCAAGAGAATAGTGCTTCACCAGCAGAGTTATTGGCTTTAGTGATCTGCAAGTGATTTTTGTTGCTGGATCTTAGTGGTCTGGTGGTGCGATAGGGTTGGAGTAGATTCTGGAGGGATGGGACATTTAGTAGATGGTTTACTAGTTTGTGGGTGAGTGAGAGTTGATACCACTGAAGGAGGTGAGGGAGTTCAAGCCAGCCCAGTTCAGCAAGTGAGAGACAGTGGTGACTCCGGTAGGATGCCCCTGTGGCGAATCTGGCGATTTTGTTGTAGCAGGTCTCTAGCTTGTTTAGATCGCATTGCCTTAGGTTGGTATATATCGGAGAGGCATAAAGTAGGGTGGAGATAAGGTGGGAATTTGCTACTGAAATCTTTGCTGCTTTGGTGAGAAATTGCTTATTTCTGTATAAAGCTCCTAGTTTTTGGGGACTTTTTTTATGGTCATGGATATGTGAATGTCAAATTTTGAATTTATTGTCTATTTCCACTCCTAGCAATTTGGTGTGTTCAGTTGGGTATATTGTGGTGTTGTCTTTTGCTGTGATGTTAAAGTGAGAGTTGTTTTGAGTATGTTTGGTGGGTTGGAAGATGAGTAGTTTAGTTTTGTTTGGATTGAGTATTAATTGGGCATCGGATAACCAAGTTTCAACAGAGGAAAAGGCTTCCTGTGTGACTTTTTGCAGTTTTGGTAAGGACTGGGCTGAGCAGATGATGGTTGAGTCATCTGCGTATTTCTGTAGATCTGGAAGAATTTAGTACAATTAAAACAAATTCACATTCTACACCACAACAATTTTTTTGGAAACTCTTGAACAATACTAGAAGACATGTTGGATCTCTTCTACACAGATGTTCCAAACATGTGGCTATAAAATTCATATAGAAAACTGGAAACAAATGTTGGTGATCTTGGTTTATAAAGCTGAGGACAACACTTTTGCAATTAATTATCGACCTGTTACGTTAACTTCTATTATAGGCATATGTTTTGAATGTGTTGTATTAGACTTTTTCAGTATGTTATTATTAGAATTATCTGAACTTTTTATCATGAATTTTAAACTAAGGTCACTGATCCCATGAACTGTAGATTGCTTGGAGATATGACTTACTTGGATATATCCAATGCATTCTCTAACATCCAACATAAAGTATTATAGATGACCTTAAGATGGCATTAAGACTCATTATGTTAACTTGCATGCTTTTTTTGTTTTTGGATTAAAAATGGCTTGGTGAAAAAAGTATTTTCTGATTGAATGAAAAATAAGTGCTAAACTCAAAAGCTGATGGTCTGCGTCATTTACCCTAGTTTGTGCTGAGCTATTTATTTTAATGTTTTATGGCTTCTGTATTATGGTTACATCACATGTGGAACTCCAAGTCTGCCGATGACAGCAAAACAGGAGCTGTTATTACATCACTGAAAGATCATGCTGATCTTCAATTATGATTAGATAATTTATATTTGCAGTTAATCGAATATGAAATCATATTTAATATTAATAAATGTTTTGTACTGTATCATGGTAGAACAACAGGCTCTACCCTTATGTCATTAACACTATTCTGTGCATCACAACCAAGATCTGGGGAAAATGGCTGATCATAAGTTTTCATGTAAACATAAGGCTACTTCTGTTATTCAGCAGGAAATATTTTTAATACCGTTTCTTCCGGGAAGGCAAGTAAAGTAATCCCACTTAGTAAGTTTTGGCACTGTATGCAATGCATATTATATTCCTGGTCCACTATGACTGATATTAAGGACTGACAGATGATACAGATATATTTCACAAAGCAGCTTTGTGGTGTTCAGCATCTTTGTTATACTGATGAGTAGGACATTTTCTCTTCTATTATATTCACTACCATTAGTTGTAGAGAGATCTGATTAGTGCATTTAAATTAACAGTTCCAAGTACAGTACCAGTGCTAGTTAGAAAACATTAATTATGGCAAGTTCCTTCCATTGGATCAAGCAATAAAATATGAATATTAAATCCAGATATTTCTGTGTTGTAGAAGAAGAAGGATGTGGAAAGCCCTAGACTAATTCAGTTAGGGAGCTTAAATTCAGACTGGACAACATAACTGGTGACTTTAGCTTCAAGTCAGTACTTCCAGAATACAAACTCTTTGGTCAACTCCTTATAAGCACCAAAGCCTGTAACAGTGCTTAACTGATCAAACTGATTTATGGTGGCAGTTTCACACAGGGCTGAATTCAGAAACATAATTAGCCATGAGCTCTCCTCCTAAAATTGCCTGCATTAAGGCATTTACTGAGTCGAGTAATTCAAAGAATCACTCTGATGCATAAATTCACAGACTGCTCATTGGCCACTTGTGTTAATGACCATGGCCAAATTTTCATGTCTACCTTTTGTAGTAGAGGTATGTGCATGGGGAATTTAGTGGTCGGGTAGTGTTAGGGGTTTGTACATGTGTCTATGTGTGTGGCTGCATATGTGAGTGTATGTGTGAGTGTGTCTCTGCTTGGAAGGTTATAGTAATGAGGTTAATGAAGAGGTAGGTTAGGTAGGTTTGTGTGTGTGCATGTGTGTGTGTGTGTGTGTGTGTGTGTGTGTGTGTGTGTGTGTGTGTGTGTGTGTGTGCGTGTATGCACAGAATGTGTGAATATGTGTGTCTGTTTGTCTGGCTGGCTGGCTGTGGTAGTGCGGGGTGTTTGTGTTATCATACCGGCACACTCTCCTACACTAATGAGTAAATTCTGAAACATAAGGTTGAGAACTGGAAAACTTGACACCACAAATAACTTATTACTATTGTACCTTAATGCACGTAGGGTCAGTGGAGCACTAGACATCAAGGATAACATTTTACTATCCATCCTTAATGGCAATTAGGTTTGGGAGAAAACGGATTACGTTTTACTATCATACCTTAATGGCAGTCAGGGTTGGAAGAACAGTAGACACCAGGGATTAGTTTTTACTATCATGCCTTAATGACATTTAGGGTAAAGGGAACACTAGACACCAGGGGTAACATTTTACTATCGTACCTCAATGGCAGTTTGGGTTGGAGAGCACTAGACACCAGGGATTACTTTTTACTATCATGCCTTAATGACACTTGGGGTTAGAGGAACACTAGACACCAGGGATAACTTTTTACTGTCATACCTGAATGGAATGTAGGGGCAAGGCATCATTAGATACCAGGGATGCACTTTATATTGTGCCTTAAAGGCACTTAATAAAAAAAAAAAAGACTCTATGGATCGATGGGAAACACTAGACACCAGGCATACTCTATACAGTGTGTCATAAAGGCAATAAAGATTTCTCAAGCTGTGTAACCTGGCACTTCATTCAGAGGGCACTGCACCATCACTGGATACCAGGGAAACATTTAAATAAGTATATAACTTGAACAGAGGAGGAAAAAGGGTTTGAACCCTGCACCCTTTACACAGGAAAAAGGAACCATTAACCCACTATACTAATTAATTTGTTAGTATATATTTTTTTTTTACATTACAAGAAGTATGAAGTTCTAATGTCTGGCATGATCCAATACTTGCACCAGTCAGTGAGTCAAAAGGGACAGTGGGGGGAAGGGTTCATTAAAAAACAGGGAGGTACATTAGATGACACCAGACAGATTATTTCAACAGTTACTGAGAATCACTTAAAAGGTTAATAAAGCAACATCTCATGCATTAATAAACATTATACAACACTAACAGGAATGAAAATCTAATGTCTGGTTTTATTAACTGATTGTAAGGATCTATGATTTACAAGGCCAAGGATAAATACATAAGAAGAGACATTAAAGATATTGCAAAAACTCAAAGACAGGTAAGATGTATGTGGTGTGTGTGGGTGTGCTTAAATGTGTGTAGGAGAATGAAAGAGGGATAACTGTTTCAATGCAATGCATGGGCCAACAGTATTAACTAAAACAGGAAAGTGGTGATCTGCACTTGTGATGATAATGGAGGGGGTCACTGTACTACCCGCTGTGTTCTGCCTTCTCTAGTAAGGTCAGACCATAAACCTGTCTTGTTCAAAGTAATGATCAGACCTGACACCTCCATAGGAGCAATAAACATGAGAAACTTCTCCAAAGCAAACTATAGCCTGCTAAGCAATGGTTTGAAAAGTTTCAAACCCCCTGCTAACACAGCCAACAATGACTCCTATGCAAAAGACTACACACATGCTCTATATAACCACTTAAATAACTGTATTGACTCTGCTGTACCTGACAGGATCAAAACCAAGTCCTCCCGTAAACACAAGTCACCCTGGTGGGCCTTGAGTGTAAGCAGGTTATATAACGAAAGAAAGAAACTGATACCTAAGAACAAGAGGGAACTTAGTTGACAGAGAAAGAATACCCTCCACAGCTTGAACAAGCAAATCAGATGTCTGGTACAGTCCTCTAAAGCTAGTTATGATGTGAAATTAGCTTTCCTAGCCAAAGACAATCATAAGACATTCTTTAGCTACATCTGAAATCTAAAAGGGAATACCAAGTTATGTGCCGAACGCATAGTGGAACCACTCACACTGACCCTGAGGAAATTACCAACCTCTTAGCTGACAGATTTGGTGCAGACTTCACCCCCCTGTCCTTCACCACCATACCCTAAAGCATACCTGATACCTGTCCTCTCCTCAGTATCTCCAATGAGCAGGTCATATCCACCCTCTCCAAGGCCAAAAACAAGGCCTCTGTGGGACCAGATAACATCTCAGTCTGCTTACTAAATAACCTAAAACATGACCAGGCAGATCCACTTGGCACTGTCTTTAACCATAGATGAGCACTGGCTTTGTTCCAGCCATGTGGAGAACAGCAACTGTAATCCCCTTGCACAAAGGGGGGGTCCATCAACCGACCCTGGGAACTATAGACCCATAAGCCTAACCAGACTTATCTGCAAGGCCATGGCAAGAATCATCATGGACCTTATCAACAAGGACATAGGCAAACTTCAAGCTCTCAACCTGACCCATCTTGGCTTTGTTAAGGGTAGATCATGTTTACTAAACCTGGTGGACTTCTTCAAGAATATCATCAAAGCTGCGAACAAAGGCAAAGCAGTACATACCACTTATCTTGACTTAGCCAAGGCTTTAGACACAATCTCCCACTCAGGTATCATTGAGAAACTCTCCCAGCTGGGGATCAACCCATCTGTCACTGGATGCGTAGGCAACTGGCTCACCAACAGAACCCATACTGTCAAAGTTAGGGATTCCACCTCCACCAGTAAAACATTTACAAGTGGCGTACCACAAGGTTCTGTGCTGGGCCTTCTACTGTTTGGAATTTATTTCTTGGAAGTCCAGGTGAAAGTAGATGGCCTGTGGCTTACCAAGTTTGCAGATGACTGTAAACTGGGAGCAATCATTGAGTCCCCTAAAGATATTAGCATATTACAGGACAGTTAGACAAATAATTGGTGCCAAAGCCATGGTCTACAACTAAATGCAAAAAAGTATATCATCTTCTCCTTTGACAAACAGGCAGCTCCTGCAAATTACAATATAGGTAACACTCCCACAAGCTTGAACCCAGTGAGGTGTGACTTAGGAACACAAGTTGATAGCAGTCTAAACTTCGATCACCAGGTGTTTACAGTGGTAAGGAAAGCCCCTTTTGTTGCACACCTCATAAGTAATGGCATTGCATCCAAGACTAAGGATGTTATAACTCCTCTGTACTCCACCCTCATCAGACCACTAAGAGTACAACTCTCCCTTTTGCATGTACCTCACCAGACATCTGCAGCAGTTGGAGAGATCACAGATGTTCCTGAACAAGAGAATGCAGGGACTCCAAAGCATGACCTACATGGAAAGACTGAAAGCCCTGTCTCTGTACTCTGTGTTCTACAGGCTGCTGAGAGGTGATCTGTGCCTGGCTTGCAGAGCAGTCTCTGACCCTGCACTGATGGAAATGCTGCACATCCACAAATCAAATGGGACAAGAGTCACTCATTCCAGAGATCTCAACTTAGCCTGTACTTAAACAAAACATGATGGAGAGACAGATATGTGTCCCAGTGACTGCTGCTACTGTGAAGTAAACTTCCAATTTACATTGAGCACAGCTCCTCAGTGACTCTATTTAAGTGTAACCTGGAAAACTGGATGGAAGACTAAATTCACCCCTCATGGAAAGGGGCAGCTGGTGCTAATCATAGATTGGTTCTGCGAACAATCAATCCATCTAACAATGGTCAATTAGGGAACATGGGTATTACTTGTATATGATTGTAAAGGCCCAAGCGCCATTAGCTGAGTAACCTTCTCTGAAATTTTCAACCTATGGCAATTCAGAGACATGCATATCAGCAGATAATGATGTCGTTCCTCATTCCAGATGCTTCTCTGAATTGGAAAATACTGCTTCACAGAAGCAGGCCCTTTTTACCAGAGCCCTTACTGCAAGTGCTGGGAATCTTTCTGATTCCTCAGGTATCTTACCTGGTACAACAGTTCGTTAATAGTAGCCAGAATCTGAATAGTATCCATGGAATGATCCTTGTCACATTCTGAAAAGAATAAACTGCTGAGAAATTATATTATAGTGGCTATGTCATTGCTTATGTTATTAATGCTAAAGCCATTCTTTGAAGTCGTTTTAAATTAAATTAAAGGTTTATAAACTTAATGATTTTCATTTCATCTTATGGAAATAGAAAAATAATGACTGCTGAAAATGTTCAGCATAAAAACAATTTTTTTTGCCTCATATTAATATGACCAGCATCTGGTGAAATACTTACTAGCCTGTCTGTTATGATTCCACAATCCTTATATCTCATTGGATTCTGATTGCTTTTAACTGAATTTGATTTGTTCTTTGTAATATGCAAACTCACCCTACCTAAGACTACATGTGATGGAGTCTCCCCATATATGTACCTGATACATTACGCTATGGCTTCTAAGATTATGGAATATGCTTGCTCTTTATAACCAAGTGTGTTTGTGTGTGTGTGTGTGTGTGTGTGTGTGTGTGTGTGCGTGTGTGTAAATATATCATCAGAGACTTTTACATGACAGATGTCTCTGGAAAAAAAATGTCTGCTTGAAAATGCAAGAAGTAATAGTCATCACCATATATGCAATATCCCTATATTAAGATTTACCTATTTGTTGCATCCATAAATTTAGCACAGCTTCTGACCTGTAGTTCAGTGGGTCCCAGACAGTTTGTTGAACGGCTGTTTCTCCGAAAGTGAAACGGCCGGGCATACTTGCCCGAAAGTGCTTTTTGCTGAAAAAGCACTTTCACGGAGGTATGCTGAAAGGTAAGGGAAATCGTTAGGGGAATGGCTGTTGCTGAGATCGCAGTACAGTGGGGTTAAGAGAATATTCCCTTTTCCCAACTGTTCAAAACACACAGGAAACAGCTCCAATACTAAATAGACACACCGTCAAAAGGTAGAAACAATATAGAAAAGCTGTTCAAAAGTAGGTAACCCTACGCGAAAGCACTTACTCCTTTTGTTCCATGGATTAAATATTTTTTTACTTTGGAGACGTTGTAAGTGATTCTTTTGACCTGCTCCCAACTGTAGTGCGATCTCAGAGTGAGAATATAAATGTAGGGAGGTGTGGGGGACAGCCCCCTACATGGGGGGTGCAGGGGGGCTTGCCCCCCTGTGTAAACATGAGTTGTGTGTTTTTTTGTGTTTGATTTGGATTTTTTTTTACTATTTGTTAGGGACTTTAGCAAAAGCACTTTTTTGGCAAAAAGCACTTTCGTTAAAGTGGATTCGGTGATTGAGTTTCATACAATTTAACTTTCGTTCAATCATCCTGGACCCAGTTCAGTAGATATTTGTTCTCCTTTGGCTCACCATAAACACTGTGCTGGTCTTCATTCACTATACTATTAATTACGAAGTTATCAGCCTTTGGCATGGTCTTATGTTATTGCCAACACCTACTGGACCCTTACCACATGATGCAGATACCAGTTCATTAGTAATAGTTTTCTGAAGGATGCAAATTAGTGTCATTGTCATATACTCCATATGACATTGCATGAGGTACAACCAGGGGCCACAAACTATATCATATAGTGACACACCAGAATATTATTTCTCATTGTTTGGTGACCCTTGTTTAGGATCACGCAAAGGTTATTGCATACCAGCTAGTGTAAATAGACCAAGTTTCCTATGGGCTCCTGTGTTTTGAGGCAAGCCATGGGCATTATGTTCTGCAGTTCTGCTCCCGACTATGTATCCAAGAGAAAGCTCAGATATAAAGCTTAAACATGAAATGCTCACACGCACTGACTGCCCTACCAGTTACAGGGAGCATCAAACCAAGGCAGCAACTGAGACATCTACAGTTTCTTTGTAATAACAGTGATAAGGTCGGCAGTCTCCTGGAATTTATACTGCAGCATTAAATAACTGGAAAAGCTTTGAAGACAGAAAAGACAGTTCTTTAATCCTTATTGTAGCATATATTCACTAGAGAGAGAGAGAGTGAGAAGAAAACTAGGAACAACAATTTTACATCTGTCGACATAGTACTGTAGTAACAGTTAAATGAGAATGGCCAAAAAAGCCCCAAAATGAGCATGGCTAGACAGGGAAGAAATGGACATGAGAGGAATAGTTTCCCTCTCCTTTCTGAATATTTTGAAAGTATGTGTCTGCTTTGGGAGCTGGAGGTCATCGAAGTTTCAAAATGCAAAGCATGATGTTGGCCAGTATCTATAAATTAACAAATTGTGGATAAAATACTGTGAAGAACACCCAGTTTGGCTTTATTTGCCTTAATGTATCCACAAAGACTTAAAAAGAAAAAGTAAAAAGTAATGGTCATTCAGTAGCCATGTAGCTGAAATACTTCTTATCCTTAAGGGGTCATTTGCATATATCCCATGGGCCCCTATTAAAGGAGGTTTAAGGTATCACACAGTGAAAACTCTTGCTGGGTTAGATTTTTCTTGTACTTTTGACTAGCAGTCATTAGGGGAAACAAAAGTTATCACGCTGTAATGCCACAAGGAAACATATACTCATAACAGGATACATTTTAGTTGTACTGATTTAAAATGTTCACATCCTTGTTTTGCAGTTAGGCTTCATAAAGTAGCAAAATGGTTTTCCTGGGATGCCATCCTGTACAGCAATTAAACATTTCCTGTCTCACTGATCTAGTTGTGTAACGTGGAAATTGTCATTTTAACAGCCTACTACACTATGAACAATACTAAAAAAAGCAAGAGTAATATGCTACACAAGTTGTGTATACTACTAGATGTTGTTTTTTTTTAAATTTTTGTAACTTTCAGTACTTTTGACCAAAATCTCAAAGTTTTATGATGGAGCATTCAAAATACAAGTATGTAGGTGATGTTTTGAAAAGTGCAGGGCAAAGGCAGAATCTAATTTTTTTGGTGGAAAAAAAATGTTTTGTTTCCAGACCTGTATCTGAGAAGTACTACATATGCTTTATGATCATAAGCTGATCAGAAGAAGCAATTACACAAGTTCATTTTGATTGTGTTGCAAAGTACAAAATTGTTTTCTTAGTACAGTAAAATATTTAGATTACGGCACTTTTTAATAATTGTACCATTTAATTCCAGGACAGTACTGTTGCAGTACAACACTATGGAAGCAAACAGAATACATTTATACATGCTGGTCCATGTAACTGCAATACATTAATCAAAGCTACTTAAAACAACAATTTCAGCAGCATTAATCATACATGACTACTTCATTTTTCGGAGTGGATGTGAGTTGGGTTATTTTTGTTGCTGAACAGTAATCTGTGAATTTTTCGTTTGGGTCACTGCATTGAATGAGTTGGTATAAACATTTTTATGTACTTATATATGACAGCATACATTTTGATTATTTGCACTTTAATGTCCTATTTGAATATAAGCTTTATGGCAGTGTCCTCATATTGACTTACTAAAAGCACATTATTATAATGTTTGGATAAAACTTCATTGTCAGATGTTTTTCTTTTTTGTAACTTTGTAATAACTGTCTGGAGCTTTTCTCCTCAGGTCTCCACTGAAAACCGGCCACTGGCTCAGCTGGATTAACCTGGTTAACAAATGACAAATAAATAAATAAATACAAGCTTGTAGGTCTGTCCCAGTACTAGAACCCAAATCTTGATGCAAAAATATATATTGAATAATTTAATACGGGTACTAACTTATATTTAACTGTGCATTTTTATCTTACAGTAATAATTTAATCTTGCACTCTATGCAATGCATAGTTTTAACTTCACCTTGTACATGCTGCAGTAAATTCACTTGCTCATAGAATCAGACAATATGCAACAAAGCCTACACAAATTTTAGTACAATGTTAGTCTCCAATAAAGCAAACTTGCTTTAAAGCAAGCAGAAAACTAAACCAGAAAACTGATTTATTTAGAATCTCAAGGTAAACTTTACTGGATTGTGAGCAGGCAGACAACATTTAAATCAGCAAAAGTACAACTTGCCTTCTGGTAGATAGTTTTGTTCTAGTAACTTACTACCCGCACAGTTAATTATTGGTTTCTCACAACCACACCAGTGATCTTGTATGTAATGCCCCTGTGCTAAGTGCCCTACTCTGTAGTATTAGATGTTGTAATGCTCAAGACTGATTACAAACTCATGTTTCAAGACAGCATCATTCAACGTCTGCATAATAACCCTGTGGCATCAGTTGTTTATGTAATGAAGGCGTCATTAAGTTTAAGCACCTAATTACTGCAATTATTTTTCTAATTTGACTGCAAATTACTACAAATTGAATTAATACTAAAATAGCAAAAAGCCAGTCATGCAGAAACGTTTATTTTAAATATTTTTCCCCTAACAATTCAGCAAAAAGCCTTCTAAGGGAGTTAAACCTATGGATATTTACATAGTTATTTAGTTAAGTATGCTGCATTTTAGTTGAGAGACTTTCAGAAAATGCAGACTCACTTATGCCATACCAAAACTTTCTATCTGCTGAGTATTCATCCACCTTGTGCATAAAGCTAATCAATGATCCTGCATTTTTTACTTTACTTGGTAGTTTGCTCCATAAATGTGATAAAAACTATGAGATATTGTTCATTTTAATTTTTTTTTTTTTTTATTTTATTTAACATTTGTTGACCGGGAATGTCCGACTAGGTTCCACAGAGCCTGTTTTCAGCGGAGGCCCGGGGAGAAATGCTCCAGATACATGTCTTTGGAATGTTTTTATTTTATATGCTGGTCCACGAGACCTGTTGCTAGAATATATATTTTTAACATCTTTATTAAGTTATTATTTTATTTATTTATTTGCATTTGTTTACCAGGGTAGTCCACTGGGCTGATATGAACTCATTTTTAGTGGAGGCCCGGGTAGAAAGTTCCACAAATAATATAAACACAGAGACGTATACATATGAAACGAGTACATCATAGAGTATATACAACAAAGGTAACATATTTAACAATAGGTTGAATTACTGTTAAGGTAACAAACTGACAAAATAAGAGATCAAGAAAGGTAAATAGATTGACATATCATAGGTATTTTCTGGCACTAGAGAAACTAGTTTCACTTGGCATTGATACATATTACATGTAAAATATCAGTATCTGTGTTAGGCAGAGGCAGTTAGGTTTTGAGAGGTGGAGACAAGGTGCAGGTGCAATTCTAGATAGAAGATAGGTAGTCTCTAAGAGAAGTTTTGAAACAGGAAGGGTTTTGAGTAGTTTTAATGGTTAGTGGTAGGGCATTTTAATTTTTGGCTACCGAACAAGAGTATAGAAACTGGTCGGCTGGCAGATTTGGTTTAGGTACCAGCAAAAGGTTCTGATTTTCTGCTCTGAGGGGCCTCCTTAGATGGTATTAACTAAATATTAAGCTAAGAGCAGGACAGCCTAATGCTTTAAAGATTATTTTGTTTATGTTGGTTGCAACTAGGTGAGTTACTGAGGTATTCTAGACAGTTCAGAGAGTGAAGAGCGGTACAGTGATGGGTAGAGTGTTTGGCGTTTGTAGCGAATTTGGCAATTTTGCTATAACAATTCTCAAGTTTAGATTTTATGGAGGATTGGATATTAGTAAGTAGAGGAGTACCAATTAACAGAGAGAGTAATGCATTAGTGGAAGCAAGGGCTTGCTTTGTGGAGGGGCTAAGGAAGTGTTTGTGCCTATAGCGGATACCTAGCTTTTGGTGAGTTTTGCTGATACAATGTTTGGTGTGTAAGTTGAATTTCAGATGTTCGTCTATGATTACTCCTAGTAGTTTTGTCTACGAACAAACTTTAATTATGATAGAGAAGTGGTCTTTGTTTAAGGGGGTTGACTTCTTAGGGGTGAATAGCATGATCTTGGTTTTGTTTGGGTTAAGAGATACGTGATTATTATACATCCAGTTCTCTGTGGAGGTAAAGGCCAGTTGAGTTATATGTTGTAGGTCAGATATGGAATTGGTGGAGCATATAATAATTGAGTAATCTGTATACCGAATAATTGATCCTTGACCTAGTGAAGAATGAAAATTATTGATGAAAATGATGAATAGGAGGGGTCCCAGTATGGAGCCTTGGGGGACTCCAGTAGAGGTTTTAAGATATGGAGAGAGTCAATGTTGCCATTTAACAGCCTGTTGTCTATCTGCTAAGTAGCTTGAGAACAAGTTGAGAGCAGTGGGGGAAAGGCCGGTCTTAGAGAGCTGGGTTAGAAGTAAAGGGTGGGAGATGGTGTCAAATGCTTTTGAAAGGTCTAGGAATAGGGATGAGACAATTTTGCCAGTGTCTCTGGCTCTATTGATTGTGTCCATAAAACATATGAGGGCAGTTGTGGTGCTATGGCCTGGCCTAAATCCATGTTGTATGGGAGATAGGATTTGGTTGTGAAGAAGAAAATTAAGAATTTTAATATGTATACCTTTTTCCAAGGTCTTCAAGATAGGAGAGAGAATGGCTATTGGTCTGAAGTTTGAGATATCAGGGTTGTTGCCTCCTTTATGAAGTGGAAGAATAAATGCTTTTTCCAGATTTTAGGGACATAAGACTCTTGGATGAATCTATGTTGAAGTATGGATATAGGGTAGGCAATAGCTTCAGCTGCTAGTTTTAGCAATTATGTACGGTAAGTAGGTTGTCGTGAGCGTTAGAGCAAGGTTTGAGCTTGAGAAGTAGTCTTGTTATTGTAGTGGTTGGAATAGGTTTGAAAGAGAACATAGCTCTAGAATGGGTAGTGGACTTTTGAGAAGAATTGGATGGTGTAGTTGAAGGAGTTGCAGGGTTTGCGCTATTTTGGGCTTGGGGAAAAGTGACAGTGATGTGTGCTATAGTATCAGTAAAATGCAAATGAAAGAAAAGGGCCATTTGTTGAGAGATCTTGTCAGGGTGTGGACATGGGTTGCACTTTGTGCCTGGATTTATTAGTGATGTAATAGAGTTCCAGAGTTTCTTAGGTTTTTATCTTATGGTCAGTCTGGAGTTTTAGATAATGATCTTTTTTTGTCTTTGTTAACTAGTCATTTACCTGGTTTTGAAGTTGTTTAAATTTTAGCAGGTCTAGAGGGTTTTTATTTGCTAGCCATTTTTTCCAGATTTTGTCTCTGACTTTCATATGTTCCTTAGTAGTCTTAGTCAGCCATGAGGCATGGTTTGTTTTGATCCACTTTAGATGAAGAGGAGCAAGGCTATTAAGTGTATGTAGACATGTTGAGTTGAAGTAGTCGACTGCGTCATCTGAAGGGAGAATTTTTAGTGTGCACCAGTTAATCTTTTTTAGAGTATCTGTGACGATGAATGGGTTGAATTTAGTCAGGCTCCTTATTTGTTTGCACTGATGTGGCTTTTGAAAGGAGCAGTATGGTGTATAAAGGCAGGGAGGTGGTCACTGAGGGTGTTTAGGAGTGTACCAGCTGAGGATGTTTTATTGGGGTCAGCTATCAAGATCCAATCTAAAATGGAACCACTGTTGTTGTTCCTATTAGGTCTGGCTGGGGAAGTAATAAGCTGAGTAAAATTAAATAGATTGATATTTGACAAAGGAATATTGGAGCAGAGGTCTAGCAAGATGATTTTTACATCTCCCATAATAATGGTTTCATTTTTAACATTGTTGGAAATCCAGCCAAGCAATTCTTCCAGTAAGGGTATGTTGTTACCAGTGGATATATAGAGAATTATGATACATAATTTCTTACTGCCATTCATTTTAGGAAGGAAATAAGAATTTCAGCATTAGCAAATTGTAGAGTAGAATTTCTATAGGGAACTGTATTATAGGTGTTAGGAAAAAGTAAGGCAACACTGTGGGGTCTATCTGATCTTATTGTTGTGAAGCCTGGAGGGAAGAATTCAGAGTTCTTAATGTACGGTTTTAGCCATATTTTGGTAGCAGCAATGTCAGGTTGATTGTTGGCAATCCATGCATGAAAGTCAGGAATTTTATTATGAATGCTTTGTAGGTTAAGAGTGATCATATATAAGGATTTGTGGGAATTGCTGGTGTGTATTTGTGTGGAGGCATTGGTTGATGTGGGCCCAGGGTAGGATCGGATTCCTCCTCATAAGGGTAAGGTAGTTAACCTGCAAACGTAATAAAGTAGTTATTGGTTTATGATGGGTTTGGTAAAGTAAGTTTGTAGGCTGGTGGTAGAAATGAGTGATGCAATGAAATGGCTATTATTTTTTGTTGGAATATTTTTATTTTGTATAGGAGAAGGAGTTTTATTTGATAGAGGCTAGGTGATATAGTTGAGTAACTTTATGAATGTTTGGATAAAGGAGATGTGGTTGCAGTGTGTTTGGGGGCAGGAAATGGGGTTTAGAGCAGTGGGGTATACTAAGGAGAGGAAAAGCGTTCAGAATAGAGTGAAAGGTAGTATGAGAAAGCTAGATGGCTACATGGTGGGAAGGTTTTCAGGAACAGAAGGCTTGTAGCTGAGTAATATTGGAAAGGGTAGAAAGGTAGTGTGGTATGTGGAAGAGGTTTAAGTAAACTAAGGAGAGATATAATAGCAAGGTAGGAAAGGGGTAAGGCATTGGTGGGAGAACAGGATAAGATTAAATAGAGTATGGAGTGATTAAAGTAGTACGTCAGGTAGGACAGGTAGGAAAGGAATAGGTGTAAAGTGTACAGAGGTTAGAGAAAATAGTATGAAGATAAGTCAAGTAAATTGATAGAGGTAAAGTGGCTGTTATTAGATCTTGTGAAGTGGTAGGGAAGGGTGTGGGGGAGGGAATAGAGAGGTAAGATTTGGTAGGTCCGTAGGTGGGTTAGGAATGTGTGTTGAATAAGTGAAGTGGGTGGACTTTGACTTTGAGTGGTTGTGGTTAATTAGTGGGAGGAGGCAAGTGGAAATAAGTGTAGCTGTAGAGGGGTGTGTGAGATTTGGGGGTAGAGTAGGGGTTACGGAGTGAGTAGAATAAGGCCTCACCAAGGAGTTATTCCTCAGATCTCTTTTAAGTAATTGCAGTGTAGTAGCTCTGTAAACACCACATGTATATATCTAACAAGACCTGCTTCAGGAAACTATGCCTGATTTTAATGAGTACAGATTCTGACTAGAAGATTATGGACTTATTCTCAAATTATGCAGGAGTGGGAGGAGCTAGCTTCCCTGCAGGTGTGCAAGCCAATCCAAAAATGTAATATAAATACAGAGAAATACATTGTTAAGCAAAGGCAGGGTCAGTGAAGTAAAGAACATACATTTAACTGCATAGTTGCATTGAAATCTACTTGACTGGGTCCTGTTGATGCATGTACAGGGAGATTGCAGAGGTTTTAGCCCAGCTTGAGGGAGGGGGACACTCATGTACTGAGAATGTAGTTGGGGAGCTGAAAAAACAAGGTGCAGCAGGGAATAATTAGAGAATGCCAGTGTAGGAGCAGAAAGAAGAACTGGTTCAGTTAAAGTGAATTAAGGTTATTATAGAAAGGGAGACAGACAGCAGTGCAACTCTCTAATGTTTGAAAAGTGTAAAAGCAAGTATTCCCAAATCCACAGTATTACAAATAACCATCAAAGTAGTTTCATCAGCATAGAGAATACCAGTCTAAGCATTACATTCAGTCTCCTGTAGTAAATGGAATAAGCAAAGAAATCAGCCTGAAAGAGGACAAATGTGTCAAAACTATCAATTACTGTCACTGCTTTACATTAGCTATTCAGTCACTCAGTTGTAATATCTTAGTAGGAAGTCTGAATGTTGGCAAACTATGCAACAACTTTTGACAGCAAGCCCCGCATAGCAGCAAAACACTTTTTAACCAGAGCTAGCCATTTAAGTTTGCAGGTTGCTAACATACATAGATACTTGTGTCCAGAAATGTATACATTGAAAACGCTCATCCTGCCAAAAGGAATTAAAAGCACAGTACAAGGTATTGCACAGTGGTCAATTTACAACAGTTTAACAGCACTTACATGGTGCGCACACAATGATGAGGACAGCAAGGAGCTTCCACTAGCTATGTCAGAGTGTTTTTCATTTACAAAATGGTGCCCTACTGGATATCTGGCTTAAGAAAACCCATACAGTGCAATTGAGAGAAGGTGGAGGGGTTAGGTATGGTAACAGCCTATAGTAATGAAGCAGTAACAAACTAGCAAATAAGGCATAGAACCAGGCCTCACCAAAGAGCAAAAAAAACTATCTGTGATCAGGTAAGTGCCAGAAAGTCAGCAATACCATATGCACGCCTCAGATCTATTTTAAGTAACTGCAGTGCTGTAGCTCTGTAAATACAGCATGTATATATCTAACAAGACCTGCTTCAGGAATCTATGCCTAACTAGACCTGGTACTAAAGAGACGAGCAAACATGCATTAATATAAAAGAAACCAAACCATATTAAATACTTTAGCAGTTTCTTAAGCTATTTGCTGTTATTTTTACACTTTATAGCAAAACAAAATGTATGTCCACTGCTGCTTTAAGTAGTTAATTGCATGGTATTACACTGTATCTGTTAGCTGTAGGACTGTTGTAGGTAGTTTGTGTGGTCTTGTTACACTTTGGCTCCAAATCAGCTATTCCATTACAGCCGAGTGCTCCTCCAGGCGTCTTCTGCATTTAACTCCTACTGCTCCTCTAGCTGTCAAATATTGATTGTTCATATTTGCATTAATAATTCCAAAACCATGTTACTTACAAGGTACCAGGATATTTTGTCTTGAAGCATATGTGATGGCAAACACAACTGTATTGATATTTGACCTCTCTCAATGAGTATTTTCTAGAACTGTAAGGTGATAACTTCATTTTTAAAGGCTTAAGCCACGCCCACTGTGGGGTTAAAGGCACACACTCAAAAGAGCTGTAGTGGAGGGAATGAGTTAAGAAGGTGTTTTTCTGCACCCTTGTGGCAGCAGTATGCTGATCTAACCTGTCTGAGTTGGGAATTGTTAGTGAAAGGCTTATTGTGTGCTTTCCTGATTGGTAGTTATTTTAAAACTTATTTCTCTTTGCTCATATTTAATCCTCTTGTTTGCTGGTACTGCTCTTTGCTCAGTGGTGGTTAGCAGTGCCCTGTATAGATGCAAAAGCCTAGAAGCTCAGTTTTCCCTAAACAGCTGTCAGTGAAACCCTTCCAAGCTTTACTGCTGCTCTAGGAGCAACTCAGTTGCACAGTGAGAAGCAACCTTAGTCTACACAAAGTATAGGTCCCTCTTGTAGTTTTGGCACTACAAGCACAGTCCTGTCAAATTAACCCATTTCCTTCCCTAATGCAACATACAGTAAGAGTCTGCTATCATGGATAAGCAGTTTCCCATCATCTTTCTGGCTAGACTGATGGACACGGGCATCCTGAGGCAATGTAGCAATTGTCTCACATATACTGACAACCACTTTCTCCTGAAACAAATACTTTATATGAGAGATGTAGTTACACTATGAAATTGGAGGCAAGACTCTCACATAAGGACAAATCAAATGGCAAACAGGTTGTAAGTACACACACACACACACACACACACACACACACACACACACACACACACACACACACACACACACACACACACACACACACACACACACAGAGTTCCCACACTAAATAAGTACATGACACATAAACCCACATATGTGGAGGTAGTTATTAGTAACTTTTCAAAAGATCAAAGGCCTCCTAAACGGAAATCACTTACAAACATAGCAATGCAAAAACAACCACAACACAAAATAACACACACATCAGTTTCTCATAAATAAGCCCATATGTCTTAACACTACAAAATCGAATGTACTGGTCATAGGTGATTCCATTGTGAGGCACACAAATGTTCTCCTCACCAGGCTGGATAAGGAGCAGGTTATGGTTAGCTGCCTGTCAGGTGCCAGAATCCATCAAGTCACTCAGGCACTCAAGTCACTCAATCACAAGTGCCAGTATGACTCCATCATAGTCCATGTTGGGGAGAAAGATTTGACTTGTACCTCACTGGACTCTATGAAGAGAGACATGACTAAGCTTTCAGACTATGTGTCACACACAAGTATAAGCCTAACCTTAAGCAGCATTCTATCTTCTCCATGGACGATACCATAATACAACAAAAAATGATTGACTTTAACAATTGGCTTAGCTTCTGGTGTCAGTCCAAGGGGATCCAATATCTGTCAGCCTGGGAAGACATGGTCAAAAGGCCATGCTTCTTCACCAGAGATAGTCTGCACCTGTCTCCTCTAGGTTTTTGGATACTGGCAAAGGCGTTAGCCACTTCTATTGTACCTTTTTTAGGCTGTGTCAAAATAACCAATCTCCCAACATAACAAAACCCTCTCTAGATAAACTCAAGGTACTGCTGCTTAATGCTAGGAGTCTAAACATGAAACTACTCTCCCTAGAAGAAAGTCAAAAAAGCACAACACAAGAATGGTTTGGTGGAGTCGGATAGAACCCTCTGATGTATATAGACAGTATCCTCACCTCTCGTATAAAGCACGACACTCTTTGATAAAATAAAAAGAAGTTTCTTTATTAACGTTTAGCGCTTTCAGCTGTCACCAGCCTTCTTCAGAACAAATATTCTCTCCTAAATCAGAGTTTAAATACATAACTAATTATCTCCTTAATTGATAAATTCATAAAAAACCGCCAAAAACATTTTGACTTTTAAAAAGACATGACCATGGTTTACAAATTCAACTAAGTCATATATCTGTAATACTACTCATGTGAGTGTCTAAAAACCACAATACATAATCATATACAGATTTATTAAAAAAAATATATATATATATGTACAAAATGCACTTTTAAAATTACTTGTGAATTTTATATAACAACCATTGTTTGCATTATGATCTTGATAAAACATGCTTTTAAGTATACCTTAACATTCAGGTAGGTCATGTGAATTTGTTATGTGCCTCAGGTTTACAAATCATGTTATTTGATGTTTGATAGGTTATTCCAAGGCTAAAAATGGTTTCAAACTAATGAAATCATTAAGCCCTGGGGGTCTTGTGGAGTCTGTCAGGATTTGCCACTTACTTTCACATAGTGCTAACTTAGTTTTCCAATCACCTCCGAATGGTATGTACTCTACCTGCTCGATTATGGAAAAAATGAAGCTGTGTTCCGCACCTTTATCTAAAATATGTCTGCATAGTGCGTTTTTAGTGTCCCCCTTCCCTATTCTATACTGGTGTTCATAAATCCGTCTGTTTAGTTGTTTTTCAGTTTTTCCAATGTAATGGGTGTTGCATACTGTACATATGGCCACGTAGACCACCTGTTTACTTTACAATTCCCCTTTTGATTTAATGACTGTGTGACATATGTCATTAATCTTGATTGTTTTGCTTGTATTGATGTATTTGCATTGCTTACAGTTACCACATTTTGTGGTCCCTTTATCCATGTCCCCTTGTATTTTTGTATGACCTTCTTTTTGCAATATTCTCTTTATATTTGGAGCTGTTTTAAAACACATCTGGGTTTGTTACCCAAGATTTGCTCCTTGTCGATGATCATCAAAGTTTGCCAATGCCTTTCTAATATTTCTTGTATCAAATAAGTTTTGGGGGAATACATGAGTACGCATACCCTGCCTCCAGATGTATGTGGGGTATCTTCTTTGGCAATGGTTGTAAATGTGCCCAAAAGTGGAAGGTATTTCTTACTCCATTCACGGGTCACATAATTGATGACCCCTTCCACCATTTTCTCTGGGTAGGCTCTTGTAATGAACATATCCTTGATAATGTCCATTTCCTTTTCCACCATATCTTTATTAGAAGTCATCCTTGCCACACGAATGCATTGACCTTTAACTATGTTGCTGAAGATGTGAGGAGGATGATTACTGCTGTAATGGACATAATCGTTGGAAAAGGTGGGTTTTCTATAAATTCTGGAAGAAAATCCACTGTCCTTTTTGGTTAGTAAGACATCTAAATATGACATTTCTTCATGACTGTATTCAAAAGTGAATTGGAGGAAATCGACTGTTTGATTGAGAAAGGTCATAAATTCCAAAAGTTTAGCTTCAGATTCCTTCCACAAGATGAAAATATCGTCCAGGTATCTGGCATATAGGGCGATGTTGTTGAAGTGTGGACTTTTGAAGATGTACTCAGATTCCCATTCTGCCAGAACCAAATTCGCAAAGATGGGGGCACAAGCCGCTCCCATCGCAACTCCCCTAGTCTGTCTGAAGTATTCACCTTGGTGCAAAATGTAGTTGTAGTCCAACACCAGAGACATCATGTCGCACAAAAGACTGACCTTGTCCCAAGAAAAATCAGTGAACTTCGTAAGACTTCTTTCAAAAAATTCCAACCCTTCGGTCCTAGGAATGCTGGAAAATAGATCTACCACATCTACAGTCAACAAGATGGAATTGGTGTCCTGTAGATCTTCCTTTAAGGCCCCTAAAAATCTCCAAGAATCCTTGATGATGTGAGGAATGCCCTCATAAATCTTTTTTAGCCATCCATCTATCAACTGTCCTATTTTGAATGTCTTGGATCTCGAGCCTGACACAATGGGACGGAAGGGGGGTTGCTCAATGGATTTGTGTACCTTGGGTATGCCCACCATCTTAGCTAAGACTGGGTGATCCACTTTCAAAAAGGAATAAGTCTCGTTGTTAATCCTGTTGTCGATAAGATATTCTTCCAGTATAAGGTCAATGCGCTTGTGTCCGATGTTCACCTGGTTTAAGGATATGTTCTCATAATTCCCTGAATGGTGTAGAATGTTGTCTATCTCCTGGTCGTAATCCTTAGTGGAAAAAATCACGGCCCCTCCTCCCTTGTCGGGTTTCATAACTCTGATGTCCTTGTTGAAGGTGAGGTCTCGTAAACATTGCCTCTCCTTCTTAGATAGATTGTCTGCTACTTGCCCACTCAGATGTTTTTCTTTATTGTATACCCAATACATATCATTGCAGACTAGACGTTCAAAATTCGTCACATGGGGATTAGCTGTGGGGATGTACGTACTTTTTTTCTTTAGAGTTGTCCCTGCAATGCCTAGGCTTCTTTGTTCCCCTTGGGGTTGCTTGTCAAACTGCAAAGCCAAATTTAACTTTCGACAATATTTCTTCACCTCTTTTATGCTATCTATGATGTTCCAGCCCTTCATCGGTATGAACTTCATACCCTTGCTTAAAAGTTGTGCACATGAGTTGTTGATATTAAAAGTGGTATAATTGAATACCTTAAAGCCATCATGTGTGATGATTTTTGGAAAGGAATCAGAATTTTGAATCTCAATTGCATTATCTATTGACTTGTTCACTACATTTGTCAGATTCAGATTCCTCAAAGGTGATACTCCCTGTGTCGAATGTGATTGCCCGTGGTGTATGTGTGCCTGGGAGTGGCATCCCTCCAAGCCAAATGGTATCTCCCCCCCTGAAAATTTTCTTCTCTAACAGATTTACCCATATCATTTCTTCTGGGCTCATTCCTAGTATGTATATTAGTATCCTTATATCTAGGCCAAATATATGCTCTCTCTATTCTATATGCCTCTAGGTCACGTTGTAATTTTTTATCTTTTCTACTCACATTTGTCTGTACAGAATCCTCTGCATACACAAATTGCTTCGAATAATATTCCTTCATCTCGTCATATTCATTGTGCTGTGTAATGTTATTTTGGATACTTTCTAATTGTTCTACCAATATACTAAGTTTGTCATCCATATGTTTAATCATTAATTTCATATATTGTTGTCCAAATCCATCAAATAACTTGTTAAACTCTTTTTCCACATCCGTGGTATATGTGATACCTAACGGTAGTTTAAAAAATCTCATACCTTTGGGCACAGTATTCAGTGTTAAACATTTCATTAAATAGCTGCGGTCAATTTTGGTATTGTTATAAGCTTGTAATTTTTTACCAAAATCCGTGATGTAATCTCTCAATGATAAACCATTATTAACTTGTTTGTTAATACTATTCTTCCCTCTTTTATCTTTATTAAAATAATCCCTATCATCACTTAAAAACTCTTCAAACAACACATCTCTATTGTTGATTCTGCCTTTTAACATATTGTCTTTAGCTACTTGTGTAGAATCACTATTATTACGACTGTCACTGTTTGGACGGCAAGGAAAATCATGCCTAGGTCCCATGGATACAGTACCTTTGTTTTCCCGGTCAGTGGAGGGATGCCCTCTAGTGAAAACTTTCGGACGTGCTCCCCCATATTGGTTCTCCAACCTTTTTTTGCATACGCTAAAATCGAAGGTATAATCCTGTACCGACAAGTCCTGTCTAATGCTGAGTAGATGGTCGTCCTCGGTGTTGACAAGATCCAAGGTTTGGAATTCATCGGCTCGGTTACATACTTCCGAGTCCCCCATACACTCCGTAGTGTGTACTCCTGCATTTGCAACCTCGGAATCAAGTAAGGCTTTCGGAAAGCCACAGTCAGGTGTACTGGCGTTGTTCTGATCAAACGGTCCCTGTAGACGCTTCCGCATTTGCGTTGTTGGCTCCTTGTTGATAATAATAGCCTCCGCTTCGTCCTCTGACGTAGTGTGTACCATGCGTGCCACTACAATCTCCGCGGAGTCCCTTAAGTCAACCACTTGTTTTGTTTTTTCTTTAGTAGTGGTACCGGATACCATTTCATTGAAAAGGGATAAAAGTTTCTGCACTTCTCCTTGAAGTGCTGTGAGGTCAGACCTCAGTTCCTGCAGCAATTCATTGGACATGTGAGCAGAGGGTTGCTGTTCCTCATCCATCCTATAAAACTCAGAGAAAGTCAAAAAAGCACAACACAAGAATGGTTTGGTGGAGTCGGATAGAACCCTCTGATGTATATAGACAGTATCCTCGCCTCTCGTATAAAGCACGACACTCTTTGATAAAATAAAAAGAAGTTTCTTTATTAACGTTTAGCGCTTTCAGCTGTCACCAGCCTTCTTCAGAACAAATATTCTCTCCTAAATCAGAGTTTAAATACATAACTAATTATCTCCTTAATTGATAAATTCATAAAAAACCGCCAAAAACATTTTGACTTTTAAAAAGACATGACCATGGTTTACAAATTCAACTAAGTCATATATCTGTAATACTACTCATGTGAGTGTCTAAAAACCACAATACATAATCATATACAGATTTATTAAAAAATATATATATATATATATATGTACAAAATGCACTTTTAAAATTACTTGTGAATTTTATATTTTCCTTGCCGTCCAAACAGTGACAGTCGTAATAATAGTGATTCTACACAAGTAGCTAAAGACAATATGTTAAAAGGCAGAATCAACAATAGAGATGTGTTGTTTGAAGAGTTTTTAAGTGATGATAGGGATTATTTTAATAAAGATAAAAGAGGGAAGAATAGTATTAACAAACAAGTTAACAATGGTTTATCATTGAGAGATTACATTACGGATTTTGGTAAAAAATTACAAGCTTATAACAATACCAAAATTGACCGCAGCTATTTAATGAAATGTTTAACACTGAATACTGTGCCCAAAGGTATGAGATTTTTTAAACTACCGTTAGGTATCACATATACCACGGATGTGGAAAAAGAGTTTAACAAGTTATTTGATGGATTTGGACAACAATATATGAAATTAATGATTAAACATATGGATGACAAACTTAGTATATTGGTAGAACAATTAGAAAGTATCCAAAATAACATTACACAGCACAATGAATATGACGAGATGAAGGAATATTATTCGAAGCAATTTGTGTATGCAGAGGATTCTGTACAGACAAATGTGAGTAGAAAAGATAAAAAATTACAACGTGACCTAGAGGCATATAGAATAGAGAGAGCATATATTTGGCCTAGATATAAGGATACTAATATACATACTAGGAATGAGCCCAGAAGAAATGATATGGGTAAATCTGTTAGAGAAGAAAATTTTCAGGGGGGGAGATACCATTTGGCTTGGAGGATGCCACTCCCAGGCACACATACACCACGGCAATCACATTCGACACAGGGAGTATCACCTTTGAGGAATCTGAATCTGACAAATGTAGTGAACAAGTCAATAGATAATGCAATTGAGATTCAAAATTCTGATTCCTTTCCAAAATCATCACACATGATGGCTTTAAGGTATTCAATTATACCACTTTTAATATCAACAACTCATGTGCACAACTTTTAAGCAAGGGTATGAAGTTCATACCGATGAAGGGCTGGAACATCATAGATAGCATAAAAGAGGTGAAGAAATATTGTCGAAGTTAAATTTGGCTTTGCAGTTTGACAAGCAACCCAAGGGGAACAAAGAAGCCTAGGCATTGCAGGGACAACTCTAAAGAAAAAAGTACATCCCACAGCTAATCCCCATGTGACGAATTTGACGTCTAGTCTGCAATGATATGTATTGGGTATACAATAAAGAAAAACATCTGAGTGGGCAAGTAGCAGACAATCTATCTAAGAAGGAGAGGCAATGTTACGGACCTCACCTTCAACAAGGACATCAGAGTTATGAAACCCGACAAGGGAGGAGGGGCCGTGATTTTTTCCACTAAAGATTACGACCAGGAGATAGATAACATTCTACACCATTCAGGGAATTATGAGAACATATCCTTAAACCAGGTGAACATCGGACACAAGCGCATTGACCTTATACTGGAAGAATATCTTATCGACAACAGGATTAACAACGAGACTTATTCCTTTTTGAAAGTGGATAACCCAGTCTTAGCTAAGATGGTGGGCATACCCAAGGTACACAAATCCATTGAGCAACCCCCCTTCCGTCCCATTGTGTCAGGCTCGAGATCCAAGACATTCAAAATAGGACAATTGATAGATGGATGGCTAAAAAAGATTTATGAGGGCATTCCTCACATCATCAAGGATTCTTGGAGATTTTAGGGGCCTTAAAGGAAGATCTACAGGACACCAATTCCATCTTGTTGACTGTAGATGTGGTAGATCTATTTTCCAGCATTCCTAGGACGAAGGGTTGGAATTTTTGAAAGAAGTCTTAAGTTCACTGATTTTTCTTGGGACAAGGTCAGTCTTTGTGCGACATGATGTCTCTGGTGTTGGACTACAACTACATTTTGCACCAAGGTGAATACTTCAGACAGACTAGGGAGTTGCGATGGGAGCTTGTGCCCCATCTTGCAATTTGGTTCTGGCAGAATGGGAATCTGAGTACATCTTCAAAGTCCACATTTCAACAACATCGCCCTATATGCCAGATACCTGGACGATATTTTCATCTTGTGGAAGGAATCTGAAGCTAAACTTTTGGAATTTATGACCTTTCTCAATCAAACAGTCGATTTCCTCCAATTCACTTTTGAATACAGTCATGAAGAAATGTCATATTTAGATGTCTTACTAACCAAAAAGGACAGTGGATTTTCTTCCAGAATTTATAGAAAACCCACCTTTTCCAACGATTATGTCCATTACAGCAGTAATCATCCTCCTCACATCTTCAGCAACATAGTTAAAGGTCAATGCATTCGTGTGGCAAGGATGACTTCTAATAAAGATATGGTGGAAAAGGAAATGGACATTATCAAGGATATGTTCATTACAAGAGCCTACCCAGAGAAAATGGTGGAAGGGGTCATCAATTATGTGACCCGTGAATGGGGTAAGAAATACCTTCCACTTTTGGGCACATTTACAACCATTGCCAAAGAAGATACCCCACATACATCTGGAGGCAGGGTATGCGTACTCATGTATTCCCCCAAAACTTATTTGATACAAGAAATATTAGAAAGGCATTGGCAAACTTTGATGATCATCGACAAGGAGCAAATCTTGGGTAACAAACCCAGATGTGTTTTTAAAACAGCTCCAAATATAAAGAGAATATTGCAAAAAGAAGGTCATACAAAAATACAAGGGGACATGGATAAAGGGACCACAAAATGTGGTAACTGTAAGCAATGCAAATACATCAATACAAGCAAAACAATCAAGATAAATGACATATGTCACACAGTCATTAAATCAAAAAAGGGGAATTGTAAAAGTAAACAGGTGGTCTACGTGGCCATATGTACAGTATGCAACGCCCATTACATTGGAAAAACTGAAAGACAACTAAACAGACGGATTTATGAACACCAGTATAGAATAGGGAAGGGGGACACTAAAAACGCACTATGCAGACATATTTTAGATAAAGGTGCGGAACATAGCTTCCTTTTTTCCATAATCGAGCAGGTAGAGTACATACCATTCGGAGGTGATTGGAAAACTAAGTTAGCACTATGTGAAAGTAAGTGGCAAATCCTGACAGACTCCACAAGACCCCCAGGGCTTAATGATTTCATTAGTTTGAAACCATTTTTAGCCTTGGAATAACCTATCAAACATCAAATAACATGATTTGTAAACCTGAGGCACATAACAAATTCACATGACCTACCTGAATGTTAAGGTATACTTAAAAGCATGTTTTATCAAGATCATAATGCAAACAATGGTTGTTATATAAAATTCACAAGTAATTTTAAAAGTGCATTTTGTACATATATATATATATTTTTTACTAAATCTGTATATGATTATGTATTGTGGTTTTTAGACACTCACATGAGTAGTATTACAGATATATGACTTAGTTGAATTTGTAAACCATGGTCATGTCTTTTTAAAAGTCAAAATGTTTTTGGCGGTTTTTTATGAATTTATCAATTAAGGAGATAATTAGTTATGTATTTAAACTCTGATTTAGGAGAGAATATTTGTTCTGAAGAAGGCTGGTGACAGCTGAAAGCGCTAAACGTTAATAAAGAAACTTCTTTTTATTTTATCAAAGAGTGTCGTGCTTTATACGAGAGGCGAGGATACTGTCTATATACATCAGAGGGTTCTATCCGACTCCACCAAACTACTCTCCCTAGAAGGACTCCTCACTTTGGAAGATGCTGACATCTGTGCAGTCACCGAGACAAGGTTCAAAGGTGCGGAAACCATCCCAGCCATGGAGGGCTACAATGCCTTCCATACATTCAGACCACAAACTGAGCATGAAAGAACAAAAGGAGGAGGTGTATCCATTTTCATTAAAGATAAGCACACATTGAGACTGGTCAAACAGTATGACTTTCTTGAGCTACTCCATGTCCAATTAACTACCATGAAACAAGAAAAGCATATCGCATACCTGGACTTACCGGAGTCACTTACCATACAGCCCAACACCTTACTCATGGGTGATTTTAATTATTCTACCATCAAATGGGAAACATACACGATCACAAACATGCTAGCTCAGAGGTTCTTGGACTTTGTCAATGCAAATGCACTGAACAGCTAGTCAGCACACCCACAAGAGGTTCAAACTTACTGGACATAGTACTCACTAACATGGGAGAGCATTGCACCTTTCTCTGTGTGATGTCCTCCTGGTAAGATTGGACCATAATTCAGTCTATTTGATGTAATTATAAGACCAGATGTCCCATCAAGCACAAAATGCTTAAGAATTTTTCAAAGCCAAACTACCTCCTACTAAGTAATGGTATAAGGAGTTTCAAACCCCTTGAATGCAGATAACATGGACTCCTATGCACAGGTGTACACACTGCCCTGTATAACCACTTAAGCAGTTGTATAGAATCAGCTATACCTGACCAGATTAAAACCAGGTCTTGCAGAGAAAAAAAAAAGCCACCCAGGTGGACCCCTAGTATAAACAGGCTATACAACAAGAGAAAGAAACTAATGTCAAAAATAAGAGGGAACTGGCTCAGCAGAGGAAATCCCTCTCTAGTTTAAACAAACAAATCCAAAGCTAATTATGAAGCAAAAATAGCTTCCCTAGATAAGGATAATCACAAGGCATTGTTTAACTACACCCGAAATCTAAAAGGGAATACCCAGCTATACACGCTAAACTGGTCGTGAATGGCACCACCCATACTCAGCCAGAGGTAATAGCCAACCTGCTAGCTGACAGATTTGGAGCAAGCTTCACAACCCTTTCCCTTCCAGTCATCCTCCAAAGTACACCTGCCACCATTTCCTCAGACTATTATTTCAAGACAGCAGGTCATCTTGGCTTTATCCAAGGCCAAAAACATAGCATCAATGAGATCAGACAACATCCCAGGCTGCCTTTTAAACAACTTAAAACATGACCTATCAGACCCACTTGGATCCCTGTTTAACCACAGCCTGTTAACTGGCTATGTTCTGGCTGAATGGAGGATAGCAACAGCAACAGTAATCCCTCTGCACAAAGGGGGACCATAAACCGACCCTGGGAATTATAGGCCCATAAGCTTGACTACTCTCATCTGCAAGGCCATGGAAACAATCAGGGTCTATATTATAACATCGAAGTCGCAAAACTTTGAATGTTATAATATTGAACCCACTACATCGAAGGCTGAAAATAGCGAAGCCGCGGAACATCGAATTCTTATGTAGGGCAAGATTTCGGTGGGCCGTTCTGTGGCTTTGCTATTTCCTCCACTGTGGTGCGATAATTACGGACCTTAAGGTGAGGGTGCAGGTTAAGGTAAGTGGATAGGTAGGAATGTATGTATGGTTTAGTGTAGGGTTAGAAGTAGGGTTTTGTTAAGTGTATGTGTGTGTGTATTATTTAGTTTGTTTGTGTATACCTCATCCCCCCTTACTGAGAACAATTAATCTTTACTACCTACACTAGCTGATGCTGTTTAACTATGGCATTCACACCTTCCATGTGTGAACTCCACTTTTACTATCACTCTACCCCCTCTCTAAGAATACTCCGGAAACTATAATCTATGCTCTAACAGTGTACTTCCTACCCTTATCTCTTCCATTTCTGCTAAAACTTAAATATACTACAACCTTCAAATTTCAATCCTTCATCTAATAACTGTTTTCACTATAATTGTGAATTCTTATTAACTGAGTAAATGCTATTCTCTTGCCTCTACCAACTTAATTATTGTATAAATAGTTTCTCTAAACAACGTTGTAAATATGTTTAAGAATTGTCCCTGGTAATCAAACTGGAAATAAATAAATAAATAAATATAGCTCCTTAGGGTAAGTGTGCGATAGTTACAGACCTTAGGGTTAGGGTGTGGATTAAGGTTAGTGGATAGATAGGAATGTATGTACGGTTTAGTGTAGGATTAGAAGTAGGGTTTTGTTAAGTGTATGTGTGTGGATTATTTATTTTTGTGTGCTTGTGTTGTGTGTATATTTCTCGTAACAGTGAATTTTTTCCCTGGGAAAAAATTTGCTATTCTGAGTGTTCGATGTTATCACATTTCGAAATTCCAAGTTCGAGCTTATAGTGTTCGATATTTTGGAATTTTGATTATGTGATATAGACCCAAAGAATCATTATGGACCTTATTAACAAGGACATAGGTAATCTCCAAACTCTGGACCCAACCCAGTTCAGATTCATTAAAGGTAAATCATGCCTCTTAAGCATGGTTGACTTCTTTGAGAAAGTCACCAGGGCCCCGGACGAGGGAAAGACAGTACATACCATCTATACTGACATAGCCAAGGCATTTGACACAATCTCCCACTAAGGTATTATAGAAAAACTCTCTCAATTGGGAATTAACCCCTACATTACAGGATGGGTAGCCAAATGGCTTACTGACAGGACACATACTGTCAAAGTGGATGACTTCACCTCTAGCAAAAGACCACTCACCAGTGGTGTAGCACAGGGTTCTCTGATTGGCCCCTTACTGTTCAGAATTTATTTCTCGGAAGTCCAGGCAAACTTGGATGGCTTGTGGCTGACCAAATTTGCTGTCAGTTGTAAATTGGGAGCAATCACTGAGTCCCCAAATGATGTTAATATACAGCAGACAGGGTTAACACGGACAAACGATTGGTGCCAAAGCCATGGGTTAAAGCTAAATGCAAAAAAATGCATTATCATTCCCTTTGAGAACGCTGACATCCCGGCTAATTACATTATAGACAGCACACCCCTAAATGTAGACCCAGTGGTATGTGACCTGGGTATTCAGGTTGATAGCAACCTGAACTTTGACCACCACATAGTCACAGTAGTAAGGACATCCTTCTATGTGGCACATCTTATAAGTAAAGGCATCACATCTGGATCTAAGAATGTTATAATTCCATTATACTTGGCCTTCATCAAACCAATACTTGAGTACAGTGCTTAGTTTTGCATGTACCTCACCAGACACCTGCAACATTTGGACAGACCACAGAAGTTTCTTACCAAGAAATTACAGGGTACAAACTAGTCTTACATGGAAAGACTGAAAGCCCTGTCACTGTGTTCTGTATCCTTCAGGTTGCTAAGGGTGACCTGTACCTGGCTTACAGGGCAGTCTCTCACCCATCCCTGATGGAAATACTACACATTTGTAAAGCAAATTGCAAGACAGTCACTCACTCCAGGGATCCCTCAGTTGAACATTAGATACATTGTTCAAGTCTTGCCATCCCTTAAACTTCACTCCTCCAGAACATTATTCTGGATGTATTGTTCTCACAATTCCCATTCATTTCTATGTAATTTGCTCCTTCCTTTTTCTAAAGATCACACTTCTAATTCTTTTGTGTCTGTTGCAATAGTCAGTATTTCAAATATAGTTGGTTTTGACTATGATTTCTGTTTTCTAGTAATTGCTTTTTTGGTAGCCACCAGAATTAACCTTAACAAGGCCTTGCTAATTCTAGACAATTCAGATCCTGTGCCCCAGCTCAAAAGAAACATTTCATCAATTACATCCATTTGCTCACCCAATATTTCTGAAAGAGTACGCTGCAGGGAATTGTTAAAACCTGCCAATTCATTACACTCCCAAAACATACGTTCCCAGTTACCTATTTCTTTCCTATCACACCTCTAACATGTGCCATCTACCACAGGAAAAATTCTTTGGAGTCTACTTGGGGTGTAAAAATATCTGTGCAGCCACTTCTAAGCAAACATCCTAAATCTTCTGGACGTTGTTACACACTTGGAACCCACACATATTACCTCCCATTGCTCCCTTGTAAAGTGATCATTCAAGCTTTCTTCCCAATCTTTTCTAACCCCTCTGATTGCTTATTATAGTTATTGTGCGATATTTTACATGCCCTACTAAGTATCCCTTTTTAACAGCATCTTCTGTTCTAGATCCAGCTAAAAACTTCACCAGAGCCGATCTTCCTCTTAGGTTCCCCCATCCCTTTATCTTTGCCTATACTCTGATATCAGTATCTGGTAGGGAAGGCAATCTCTAGACTGCAGTCCAAATGTCTTCTTGGCCTCTCTTGAAATAGAAGTGGAGTCAGTGAACGGAAGTTATCAGCAGTTTATTGTGCACCCAACATAAATCCATCTTCATGCACATCCAAGACTTCTTTAGTATCGTCCCCATTTTCTGCCTTAACTACAGTTGCTGTCAAGGTACGCAACAACAGAACATAGTCACTGTTCTACATGCTCCCTGTTTAACTTTGTTCCTTATTTTAAATATAGGAACAAAGTTTGCTTTAATATATTTTTAAACACATTCAAGAATTAAACATCATTTTAACAGTTCAACATAGCCTGTCTGATTTTAGGTCCAATTCACTGTATATATTTAACATTGGATTTGCAGACTCTTCCTGTCTGTGTCATATACAGATTTTGATTGGAATTAAAAACAGGAACTGTTTTAGAGGTTTATTTGGTACTGAAACATTACTTTGTATTTCAGCAACGTCTGGAAAATGTGGTCTGTTTCTTGGAGCTGATTGAGTGGTGATTCAATCAAGGAACTGGAATCACTAGTACACACAATCTGTTGTGGCTTTGGCTCTGGGACAGGCAAAATATGTCTGCGATTTCTTCTGTAGTCTACTCCGACTGAATTATGTGTGAACTTGTGTCAACACAAATGTCCCTCACAATTCCTAAATGATCATGACCTTTTGAAGTCTGCATTCTAACAACTTCACCTAGCAACAATGGTCAAAAAGGTCTGCTGGTTTTGTCATAGAATGACTTTTGTGAGTGGCGCTTTTTTGATAGTTGAGTTTTGACTACCTCATTACTCTTTGAGGTTGGTACTAACAGCTCTTTGCTGATTGGAAGAGTTGTTCGTGTTTGTTTTGACATCAGTCTTTGAGCTGGTGAACCAAGTGTTTGGTCATAAGGAATGTTTCAAAGGTTTAGTAAATTGAGAAATACATCAATTCCATATCTTTTGGACTTTTCCATTCATTTCTTTGCACTGCAGAATGCACATTCGGCCAGAACATTAGCTTGTGGGGATTCTGGGCTGATGGTTATATGAATTAAATCCCAAGATGCAGCAATTTTTTTTTTAAATGTTGACTAGTGAATTGTGCGCCATTATCTGAGATGACTTTATGTGGCCTTCCATGGACTGAGAAGTGCCTCTTTAGTTTTGTAATTACTGTGCTAGATGTCAAATTGTGTAGTAAGTAAATTTCAAACCATCTGGAGTATGAATTAACTAGCACCAGGTAATAATGCCTGTGTCTGGGTAGCCTCTGTGCAGAATATAGTTCTTTTGCAATGATTTAGGAACTACTACTTTTGGGCCTTTCATAATGATGCCATCTTCTGCCATGAGCTCATCCCTGAAAAGGAAATACTGCTCTATTTCAAGTGGCAGACTTGTTTGATGTGCTGACCTGCCTTGGTTGATAATATTACTCAGTTTATGAAGAACTGGGTCTATAGTAGTGTGGTTTCTTAAATCATTAAGTCATGATAATGAAATGTGCTTGACTTCCATAACTTCAAAATCAGCTGCTTCATTTTCGTGTTGTTCTGTCATCTTTCTGGGTGCGTGTGGAAAAGCATCAGCAAGTTACATATATTTATCTTTTGTGTAGACAATGATAAAGCTGTATTTTTGCAGCTTTAACATCATGCTTTGCAATCTTTCTGTGGCTGTATGTATCAGCCTGTTCAAAATCATTACTAGCGGCTGGCGATCTGTTTCAATCTAAAATGGCCTTCTGTATATATAGTCATTGAATTTGGAGCATGCAAACACAACAGCAAGAAGTTCCTTTTCTATTTGGGCACAGTGCATCTTTGTTTGAGTCAGCGTACAGGATGCATATGTAACTGGAATGCCCTCTTGAAGACATGCTGCACCAAGTCCATACTGGGAGGCATCACAGGTGAGTGTCACAGGCTTATGGACATCATAATATCTCAGTGTGGGTGGACTGGAAATTCTCTTTTTTAAAGTGTTAAATGCCTCTTGGTGCTGTTCAAACCAAGACCATTTTATACCCTTACGTGTCAGCTCATGCAATGGTGCAGAAAGCTCACTATGGTTTGGGATGAATTTCCCTAAATAGTTAATCATACCTGCGAAATGCAGTACAGATGTAGTATTCTCTGGGAGTGGCATTTCACTGATTGCTGTTATCTTTGATGGATCTGGCTGTGACCCTGAACTTGTCAACAGGTGACCAACATAGGTGACTTCTTTCACTTTAAATTTACATTTTAAAGGATTTAGCTTGAGGTTGACCTCACGTGCATGGTCTAGAACATTCCTGAAATTCCTGTTATGTTCCTTTTCTCCATTGCCTCCAACAATAATGTCAGCCACTATAATGGCACAAGGATATGCAGCATGGCATGTTGGAATACCTCACTGGTGGAACTGATCCCAAAAGGCATCCTCAAAAACTTGAATCTCCCAAATGGTGTGCTGAATGTTGTTAATAAAGAAGATCTGTAATCCAGCGAGATTTGCCAAAGAGAGTTCTTGGCATCTAAAATTGAGAAAACAGTCAAATTTAGTATTAGTGCTGCTACATCCTCTACTGTGTGCATTGGATGATGAGGACTTAAGAGCTTTATTTAAGTCTGTAGAATCAATGCATATCCAAATATCATCTGAGCTTTTCTTATGGGCAGCAACCATAGATGATACCCATTCAGCAGGCTCTGCTACTGGAGTAAGAACACCTAAATTCACCATTCTGTCTTTAGTTTACTTTACCAGGATGTTACATGCAGATCTAACAAATGGGTTTATTTCGTGGTTCAGCTTTATGGAATATGCAACTGGAAGCTTAGCAATTTCATCTTTGAAGATGTCAAAATATTCTTTAAAGATACGTTGAGAAGAACTGTCATTTTCGTTTGTATTTAGATGGCGAACTTCTTTAATGAGCAAAATCAATCCCATTCTTAGTCTGTCTTCTAAGCCTAGTAATGACTATACATCTCTTCTGACTGCATAGAATTGTAAATCATAGGTGTTACTTGCAGAATGACAAGAAAGATCTACAGTGCCATCTGTCTGAATTTTTTCGCCACCATAAGCAACTAGTTTTGTGCTCCTTGCTGAGTCAAGGTTCTCTCCAACTTTTACTTTTGTACGAGCTTTTGCTGACATGACATTATATTTGGACCCAGTGTCTACTTTAAGCTCTAGGTTTCCCATTAATTTGTACAGTGCAGAATATTTCACTTTTTGTTGACAAGTGGGAATTCACTGTCAAGTGTTTGCCAACCAGAGAAATACCATCAGCATAAAAGGTTTCATCACTATCATCAGGGTCTGCTACAGTCTCAATTTGATCCACTGTCTTCTTTGGATAAATTTTATTATGAGTCTGTGTTGATTTGCAGAACTTTTTGAAATGATTCCACTTTTTGCATTTGTGACACTGCTGACCATAGGCTAAGCACTTTTCTTGTTAAGTTTGTGACTGCATCCACAATTGCGACAATTAATAATGGGAGGTGGTGTGGCAGAGCTCCTCAGTTTACATTTATGAGGCCATATTGTCTTAGTTTTTGTTGCACACTGTCAACATTTGCAGCAGCAGATACAGCAAGCATACTAGCATGTTCTTCTGTGATTTCAAGTACCTGGCACATTTCAACTGCTTTTCTTAATGTTAATTCACTATCACATAGTAGAATTTTCCTCATTGTATCATTATTAATACCACATACAAGGTGGTCCTTTATTAAATCATTTTGTAGATCCCCAAACCTGCAAATCTTTGCTTTATTTCTTAAGTCAGTAACATATACTTCAATAGTTTCACCAGGCTTTTGATTTATTGTATTGAATTTATGTCTCTCAAGCTTTCTGGATCTCTGCGCATTTTAGCTTGAGCAATGACACAGTGGTTTTCCCCCTCTCCTGCATAAACAGCGGGTGCATACACAAAATAATGTTCTCGCTCGATAGCCTCCGAGGCTGCCAAATTGAGAAGCATAAATGCTCGTGTGCGTGCGTCTTTGTCTGAATGTGCAGCAGCTATGAAATATCATATTCTTGTGCAAACACACACCGATTCTCCATGACATCGCCATCACACACCAGCAGTTCAGGTCTACAAAACCCTTCTATCATGCCATCAGTGTACATGCAATTAATATGCAATGACGTTTTGTACTTCAGTTCCTCATTACACTTTGGTGACACTTGGTTACTGATGACTTCTGATGCTGTGTTGACTGATGAGTGGAGCCAGTGAATGGAAGTTATCAGTGGTTTATTGTGCATTCAACATAAATTCATCTGCATGCACATGCAAGACTTGCTTAGTACTCCCCCATGTACTGCCTTAACTACTGTGGCTGTCAAGGTACAAAACAACAGAACATAGTCACTGTTCTACAGCCTCATCCCATTCTATTACCGTTCCCTCTCTAGTTATTTGCAATCAGTACCTTGATTCCTTTGTCAGTTTTCTCCAGCAAATTTCAGCCTCATTTGCCTTTTCTCTGTACCCCTATTTGTAGTGGTTCCTAATGTCATAATCTCATTTCTCCATTCTCATGTTGGCTTAATTCTAAAAATAACTTTCTGCTACATTTTGAATATAATATTCGGCATTCTCTATAGCTGTTGTTATTGTCCTTACGGATCTATATCCAAAATCCCACTCTCTTCTTATTTCTTTAATTTTCCCCCTTGTTTCATCATCATCATCCCTTTACACTTTGAATGATAAGTTTCTGCTGGTATTATGTATATAAGCCTTAATTCTGTAGCTCTAAAGTACCTCTTCAAATCAGGTTATCATAAACCACCTTGTTCTATTGGAAAGATCATCTCATCCCACTTAACACTTGCCCTCTTCTTCTCCCAATTAATTATTGTCCACAACTTTTCCTCTGGGTAATACGAATATGCCTGACCTGTGTATAAAACTAAAGGGACTTGTTGCTGGTATATTGTTTATCAAAAATTAGGTCAATATCTTCTCTCAGGCTAATGTTTGTCAGTCCTTTGAAGGCAAGCATACCTATCAACCTATTACAGCAAGAAATCTGGACGAAGCCATAAATAATGTGGGAGGGAGACAATGGCTCAAAAATAGGGACATTTTTAAAATATTGCTCTTACAAACTTCGAAAGTTGATAGAATAGCAGGTTTTGCATTAGCATGAATTGTCTAAAAAGTATGAAGTCTGAAACTGAAATGTCTGCCATCATTTTATGTCTTTAGTCTTTAATGATTTGCCAAAGATTTGTCAGAAAACCACAATTTTATGAAAAAGAGAGTAAACCTATGAGGCAAAAATATGGATATTCTGCAAAAATCTGTACAGTTGAGAAGGCATAATTTTTCCCTTACAAGCCTGTATTAAATACTATATAAATTCATCTTTTAAGCCTTTGGCCGTAATCTAAATTTATATTATTTCTTATTTTGTTTTGTAAATCCCCTTTATAGCAATCAGGAAATCAAGTATAAATAACAAAGACAGAAAATATTTAACTAATCATAATGAATAAATCCATCAACTAAATTCTGCTAATATAAAGAAACATTAAATCCATAAAAAGTCTGAAGCGGTGATATAGCCAAAGTTTCTTTAATTCACAGTCTTGATTTAATATTCTTACCTAAAATCTGTATGAAATACAGTACATACTCAGTCAGCTACTTTTAACCTTAAACCTTCAGAATTTTGAAAATCTTTAATAAACCTCAGGATTGATAACAGCTACACTTTTGATGTTTCTCAGATGCTCTTTTATTATGAATGTTGAAGCACTTTTTAAATTTTACCCATGGTAGCCAACTTATCGAACAAAAATGTACATAGGCAACTTGTTTTGCTGAACATGGAAAATGTGAAACTTTATTAAATTATATATTTACGTAAATATCACAATGTAAAATATGATTAAAAACTGAATAGCACCCACAAGGTACATGTGGGGAAATGGCAAGGCTTGAGAAAAATATGGAATTGCTTGCTGGCAGTTAAGTGGAACAGAAGAAATAGTAATGCTAAATGTTTCAACCATTATGATGTCAGAAAGAAAGGCTTTATTCAAAGCATGCAAAATATGAAATATAACCCCACAAATGGCAAAGAAAGTTGAAAAACCTGCAGGAAGTCAAAGCAAGCATTACACTCTTCAGCCCATTAGTATCTCTGGAATTTGTACAGCCTTATGGCAGCCATCCCAAATGATTCACCACAAGTGACAGACTGTCCTTCTGCTTTAGGCAAAGTGGTATGGTCTATGGCATCCAGGCCTTG
Source organism: Protopterus annectens (assembly GCF_019279795.1). NCBI lineage: Eukaryota > Metazoa > Chordata > Ceratodontiformes > Protopteridae > Protopterus > Protopterus annectens. The sequence continues at coordinate 494,803,904 of NC_056725.1, read as the reverse complement.
TAGGACAGAGAGTGCAGGGGATGGCAGGTGCGGGTACCTGTCAGGAGAGACTGATGTCTAAGGGAGTGGCTGTTCTCTAGACCCTCACATAAGACCATGCAAAGATGGGCTAGCTTTGTCAGGCTGATGTAACACACACACACACACACACACACACACACACACACACACGCATATATATATATATATATATATATATATATATATATATATATATATATATATAAATATCAAAGGTTCAAAACTCAAAATATCAAACTTCAACAACTGGAAGAAATCCAAAACAAAAAAAGTAGATCCCTGTACCCCTAACATACCCCATATTGTATATATACCAAAAAGTTATTCCCCAGAAAAAATGGCAAGTAGCAAAAAAATGGTTTGTTGTTCCAAGCATTCAATCAATGAATGTACTATAGTTTTCTTCTTCATCCAAATGAATGATTTGAATTTATTTGGAAGAAGAAACCACAAATATAGACATGCACCAAGCTATAACCTCAGCAGATGCAAAAAAAAAAAAATTGTCCCAGATTCCAAAAGATTTGCTCTTAGTGTAAGTGGCCACTTAACACTGAGAACAGGAGTTATAGAATATTGTCCCCATAGTAAGCCTGTTTATAGACCTAAATAGTCACTTACACTGACAGCAACTCTTTTGGAATCTGGACCACTGTTTATTTGCACTCTGTACATCACTTGTTGACTCATGGTTGGCCAGGTAGCCATAGGTGTGCTTTTGGGGCACCATTGCATAATATCATGCTATATCACAGTCATACATGTATGGAACATACAACAGCAATAGCATCAGAGGTTATAAATACCTTACTTACCTTGGATGTGACACAGTTTTCTCACCATATCTTGGTAGTTGCTGGTACGGTGTTCTCTGGTTTCCTCATCTGAAAAAGTAGTACAAGTTATGATATTACGAGTAGACATAATAAACCTTGCAGGTACATTTTCATATTACAATATAAACCTTTAACAGCCACCAAGATCAGGCAATTTATATGTCAGTTCCCTGTTACGCAGGTACTGCATGCATTCAGGATCTTCGTGGGACAGAAGTATTTTTGATGACACTCCTTCACTGTGTGTAGCATATATTCATGACTGACAATGATTTAACAATCTGTCACTATATTTGTAGGTCATAGTTAAGTGTCAACCAGTTAAGCCAGGTAAGGAAGAATTATCCCATGAATATTTGTATCTCCCTTCTTTCCCAGGTTGGTGAATGGGGGTCCCCAGGTTCTCAGCTAGGACTTGATATTTTTCATGAAAAACAATCAGATTACATCACATTACTACAAATATGGTGCTGTAAGCACATGCACATGAATCTGAACTCAGAACACTATATTAAGTTAGTTGTCATTGCTGTTATTCATGTCACATCATGTACATGGGGACATCCGCTGCGAAACAGGTATGCATGTCTTTTACAGCACCACAATTATGTTGCATTTCCCATCTAATGCCTGTATAATTCTCCCTGCAATGTGTGATACTTTTGTGAACCAATATTCTATATATATATATATATATATATATATATATATATATATATATATGTGTGTGTGTGTGTGTGTGTGCGCGCGAGCACTTGCATGATTCACTCTTTCAAATTGACTATTGGTCGATGGAGTGAATGACTGTCATTTTTTGTTAGTTGTTCCATTCATCAAAATGTTAAAATTTTCCATGACTGAAACATTGTATGTTTGCGGATAAGGTAAGTGTAGATCAATATGCATGTATGCCTTTAAGAAGCTTTCCATGGGCTTGCAAAAGTGTATTAATATTGAGCATGTGCGAGCCAAACTGCCATTTTGTAATAAGCTGTTGAGATGTAAGCATGTATCTTTGTGTAGTCTGTCAATCAGTTTGTTTATATTTTTTATGCTGCTATACATCCTAATGTGTTTCTATGTAATAAAGCATATAAACGAGCTGCCCTGCCTGTTTGTCATCTACACCAGAGAGGCATGAGCACCATGGTGCCAGAATGGGATCCAGATTCTCCAGATTTGAGATCGAGAGGCACTCAGTTAATATTGGAGGAATATAGAGGAGTGAATCATCCCTACTGCATGTATAACTCAAAAAACAGGTCAGAAACAAAATTCAGGTATTAAAACTTGGTCAAATTATTTCTTATTTGCAAAATATGAAACAAAGCATTCAGAACACTCTAAACACATTTCTAAGTTACAGAAATATCTGATACTGCAAGATATTAATAGATATATTCAAAATAACTATTGAAAATGTTTGAAATAAAGTCCAAATTGCATAAAGTGTATAAAATAAGGGAAACAGCCACATTTTTTGCCAAGCACTACTTTTTTGCATTAATCAAAGCTATTTGAGATGTCTGAAGTGTATGAAGTGCTCACATGTTTTTGCAGTATTACAGTACAGTTATTTTGAAAATACAACCATTTCAAAGCATATTTCACAAAGTACAGTATTTCAAAGAGTTTATTGTGCATTTGAATGTTATTACAGGCACACATAGCAGGTTGTTTATATATAATTACAAGGGCCATATTATTACAGTGTGTTTGGGAATAATCTGTTGGCATGGCAGACGGATTTTGGAAACCAGGTCCACTTGTGTTTGACACCAACAATGCAGAGAATTGAAGAGTGTTTGAGCAAGAGTACAATATTTTCATACAGGCTGCATTTTTTGATAACGGCGACCATACAAAGGCATTTATTTTGCTTAATTTAGCTGGTTCAGAAGCCATAGAAAGAGAGCATTCATTTGTGTATGCACCTGCTGTATTTGCAGGAGAGGCGGGAAACCATCATATAGTTGTACCGGCTGAGTCAAGGGTGGACCCCAAATGCTTAAAATGTAAATTTAGAGAAATGTGTAACCCCCAAATGAATATTACAATGGAAAGGCACTTATTTTACACAAGGGATCAAATGCCTTGTGAAACATTTGCAGCATATGTAACAGACCTGAGAAACAAAGTTAAAACATGCAGATTTGGTGATTTAAGGGATGAGCTGATAAAAGACAGACGTGTGTGGTATTAAAGATAATTCTGTGAGAAAGATTTTGCTTCATGACAGTGATTTAACTTTGAATAAGGTTATTGAGAGTTATTAGATATTTGAGCTTACAGAAAAGCATACAAATATATTTACAAATGAGAGATGCATGCCTCCAGTAACTTCTAAGGCTAATGTTGATAGTATGCAGCACTTGGTTAAAAGAAACAGGCCCAAGCACATGGCAGCAACTTTAACCCCTGCCACAGTCACTTGTAAACCCCAGAGCTTTCTAGCAAATTCCAGAGTGTGCACAGTCTCAGTGAAGCATAAGACTGAGTCAACAAACTCAAAGAATGGGCCCCACCCAGTTTTATCGCTAACTGCCATTACTGTGGTGGAAAAGATGAGCCTAAAAGAGAAAAATGTTTAGCTTTTGGTCAGCAATGCCACATATGCAATAAGTGGGATTATTTCAAAAGTTTTTATAAATCAAAAGGGACACATTCTTTTATTAAAATAAAACATTCCAAGAAACAAATTGATCAATTAGAAAGCTGTGACCCTACTTTTTATGTTGATGGTGTGTCAGTGCTTCATAAAACAGTCAATACAGTAGATTTATGAGCAAAGAATGAAGTATTTTGTACAGTTCTGTTAAATGGAAAACCCATAGAGCTCAAAGTTGACACAGGTTCAAAGTGCAATGTTATGTCTGCAGAAATATTTACTAGAGTATGTGCTGGTGAGAAGCTTAATTTGGCAAAGTGTGCAAAGTTTGTTGCTTATTGTGATGAAGAAATTCAAACTGAAGGCTCAGTGGTGCTTTCATGGTATTCTGCTGGGAGAAGCTACGACTTGTTATTTTATGTGGTCAAAAGGCACGTACAGTCATTATTAGGGCTCAGAGATAGTTTGAAAATGGGACTGCTTTCATTTAATAAGGAAGTCCATCATTTTAGCTTAAAAGATCACTGTTCTAATTTCGCCCAGTATATTTTCTCTACCTATGCTGATGTCTTTGAAGACAAATTAAGCAAGCTTCCAGTTGTGTACTCCATGACGTTAGACTTAGAGGTCAGCACAGTTGTCAAGCCAGCCTGGAAAGTTCCAGCAGCTATGCAGAACAGACTCAAAGCTGAGATAGACAAAATGGTGTAACAAGGTGTGATTTGTCCAGTTGAAGAACCTACTGAATGGGTATCCCCCATGGTTGTTGCTCATAAGAAAAGCTCAGATGATATCACAATGTATTGATCCATGAGATTTGAACAAAACGCTGAAAAGACCTCATCATCCAATGCGCACAGTTGTAAAAGTCGCAACTCTGATGCCAAATGCCACTGTTTTTCTGTCTTTTGAAAAGAGTTAATTTTAGCAAATTTTGCTTGACAAGAAAGTTTCATTGCTGACTATGTTCAGTACTCCTTTTGGGAGGTACAGATTTTTGAGAATGCCTTTTGATGATAAATTCTGCCAGTGAAGTCTTTCAGCGTGCAATGGAGCAAATTTTATCTGGGTATCCTTGTGCTATTATAGCAGATGATATTCTAGTATGAGGTAATAATGAAGCTGATCATGACAGAAACCTCAAGAAAGTTCTGGAAAGAGCACGTCAAGTGAATCTTAAGCTGAATCCTCAGAAGTGCAAATTCAGGTTACGAGAAGTTACTTATGTTGGTCATATTTTACCAGTTCAGGCTTATGACCAGACCCTTCCAAGCCAACAGCTATTTTTGAGATGCCAGCTCCAGACAATTTTCAAGCCCTACAATGTTTTCTTGGCATGGTTAACTATCTAGGCAAGTTAATTCCAGATGTGAGCCAACTAGCAGCACTGCTCAGAGAGTTAACATGTAAAGATGTATCCTGGTCATGGTTGGAACAACACCAGAGAGCATTTGATGTCCTGAAATAAAGAATTGCCAGTCCACCAACTCTCAGATACTACAATGTTCACAAACCAGTTACTCTTTCCCGTGGTGCTTCAAAAGTTGGTGTTAGTGCAGTCATTCTTAAAGAGAGTAGACCAGTACCCTATGTGTCCAGAACTCTAACCCAAACCAAGATGCAGTATGCTCAGATAGAAAAAGAACATTTGGCAATTGTGTTTGCATGTTCAAAGTTACATGATTATATTTATTTTCAACCTATTATCCAGATCGAAACAGATCACTAACCTCTGGTCACTATTTTGAGAAAACCTGTGTGTACAGTTCCAGACAGATTGCAGCACATGATGTAGATATTGCAGAAGTATCATTTCAATCTTGTCTACACAAAAGGCAAACTTCTTTATCTTGCTGATACATTGTTCAGATCCCCCAGAAACACCACTGAACAGGATGAAAATGAGAAACTTGATTTTGAAGTCACGAAAGTGAGACATTTTTCTTCCACATGTCTTGATGAGCTTAGAAGTCAAACCGGCTCAGATCCAGTTCTGCAGAAGCTCAACCACTTATCAATCGAGGATGGCCATCAAACCAATCTAGTTTACCTCAAGAAGTGCAACCTTATTTTGCTTACAGAGATGAGATTTTGTCTGACAATGGTATTGTCATGAAAGGTCCAAAAGTAATTGTTCCAAAGTCCTTGCAACAAAAGTATATTACTATCTTTCATCATGGCCAGCCAGGAACTGATTCTACCAAAAGAAGGGCAACAGAATTAGTATTTTGGTTTTCTGTGTCACAAGATATTGAGAAAGTATATCCATTTTGTTCTGTATGTAATAGTACAAAGCCGCATCAAGAGAAGGAACCACTTCAACTAAACCAGATTCCCGGACTACTGTGGTCGAGCCGCCGAAGTTATTTCTGACAATGGTACACAGTTTACTAGCCAGCAATTCAAAAGATTCACCCAAGAGTAGGACTTTATCCTTGTTATGAGTAGTCCTCAGTACCCACAGTCAAATGGTTTGGCAGAACATGTAGTACAAAGCACAAAACAGTTACTAGAGAAGTTGAAATGAGATAATAGTGATGTTTTCCTGAATCTCATGAATTTCAGAAATGTTCCTCATGATAAACATCTTGGTTCACCTGCCCAGAGACTTCTGTCAAGACAAACCAGAACTGCCTTACCAGTCAGCAGTAGTTTATTGGCTCCAAGTGCTAAGAATAACAGATCAGTGAAAGCCCATCTGTTAAAGAAACGTATAGCCCAGAAGTCTTATTATGACAAATCCAGCAAACTGCTCAATCTATTACGTGAAGGAGAGAGTGATAATGCAAACATGCAAAGGTTATGATCAGACTGGAGTCATGGAGAGTATTTGCCCAGAGCCAAGATCGTACATTGTGGAATCACAAGGAGTAGAGTTTAGGCAGAATAGGAAACATTTCATGCCTGTGTCAGAGTCTGTACTGCAGCATTTAGCCTGTGAAAATGACTCTTTATCTTAGAATGAATTGCCTTGCGTTCCATTTCCAGAAGACGTTCCAGTAATTATCCCTATTCCTGAGATGAATCCTTTAATTCCTGATATGAGTTGTTCACCGAAGACTATCCTTGTTGCTAAACCCAGCTCTGATTACTATATCACTAGATCAGGTCACATTTCAAGACCATGTTACAGATACACGGCAACTTGGACATGAACATTTTGTTTGCTTCTAATGTCTATATTATTGCATGTCTTATTCTAATGTAATTTCATTGAGGGCAATCTATTTAAGAGGGAGGATGTAGATCAATATGTATGTATGCCTTTAAGAAGCTGTCCATGGGCTTGCACAAGTTCATAGGTTCATAGATTAGTACTAGGCTAACTGCCCTTGCGAGCCATTTCAAGCCTAGCCAATTATCCCTTGTGAGACTCAAACCCTGCACCTTGTGTTTGTAAGGCAAACACCTTACCCATTAGGCCACCCTCCCAACCCAATACAAGTGTACAAATACTTAGCATGTTCGAGCCTGTCTGTAATTTTGTAGTAAGCTGTTGAGATGTAAGCATGTATGTCTGTGTAGTCTGTCAATCAGTTTGTTTATATTTTGTTATACTGCTATCCATCCTGATATGTTTCTACGTAATAAAGCGTATAAATGAACTACACCACCTGTTCATCATCTATACTAGAGATAGGCGAGTGACAGTAAGTGTGGGTTTGGGACAGTAATGCCAAAATCCTTAGATATTCTGAAGGTTTATGTGTTAGAGGATAGGAGTGTTTGTGGGAGTGCAGGAGGATTATGGCTAGGGTAGGGTTAAGTAAGGGCAGAGTTTTGTGTGTGTGTGTGTGTGTGTGTGTGTGTGTGTGTGTGTGTGTGTGTGTGTGTGTGTGTGTGTGTGTGTGTGTGTGTGCTGAAGATAGCTAGATTTAGTGTCACTGTTACAGAAAGGGTTTTAGTTTTTTTTAAAGGTAATGTACAGGGTTAGGGTTAGCAGGTATTATTAAGGTGGAGTAGAGGGGCAAAGAATAACCCTGTCCCTTACCTTTAAAAAAACTTTTTGTAATAGTGACACTATTTAGACAACTTTGAGCTGAATGTGTCTTGTTTTGGTGTTCATGATTGTGTTTTTTTTTTTTTTTACTTTATTAAAGTTTTTCAGTTTGTTGAATTCTGGAATGCTGTCATCAATTCTTTTGCATTCTGATAATTCAACATATATGTTCAGTTATTGGAATGCAACATATATTCATATCTATCTATGCATTTATATATATACACACACACACACACACACACACACACACACACACACACACACACACACACGTGCGCACAATCACTTATAAATGTCTGTTCACCAACTCCTAGGCCATGAACTTCATGGGACTGAAATGAATGACAAATCAAGTCTATATCTATAGTTTCTAGTTGTCTATCTATCTATCTATCTATCTATCTATCTATCTATCTATCTATCTATCTATCTGTCTATCTATCTATCTATCCATCTATCTATCTACCTTTTGACAGGAGATTATGACATATGGTGCTCAGGCCATATTGCTGTCTTTGATGTATTCAACAGGCATAGGGCAAGACATCAGGTTATAACACATAGTGAATTAGCCAGTACAGCAGTTTTGAGCCAATAGTTAAAACAGCTAAGTATTCTTTCTTCCCTTTGGTCCTTTCACACTGTTACAGGACAACTAAGTGCTCACTTCTATAACTAAGCTAAAATTCAAGACTCTGTCTTAAAAACACCATCCTTTCTGCTAACACACAAAAAAAAAAACAAAACAAAAGGAGCTTGACAACTGCTCACACATCCTGAGCTCTTAGCTCAGTCACAGAGGTACATTTCAGCAGGGAACTCTAGAATGTACCATTGTGATGTTGTTTAGGGCCACTGTATTATTCACTTAAGGGTTATAGTGGATTGCTGTTTTACTTGTTATTGTCTGTTGTCTTATAACAGCAGTGACAGCGTAGTGTCTTATCACAGAATCCATGCTTACAATCTTAAACAATTCGTATACTAATGGCTGACCTTCTTCTATTTCAGGTAACTGATTATAATGCTTACAACCTTAAACAATATTTATTACATGACTGTCTGACCTTTTGATCCTTCAGGTAATTGGTTATACTTTTGATGCTGATCTCTTAGGCAAATTTGCTTTGTTCCACTCCTCTCTGCAAACTTTCCTGTACTCAGTTTGTTTGCTGTGAAACTGTCACTGTCTAGGAAAACTCACCTGCAGATTCATAGTGTTTTGCAGTACTTTACTCCTTCTAAACAGCTCTACTGTAACTGCAGTCTGGAGTAGTGTATCCCTTCTGCTTCCAAACCATGTGTTAGACTAATGTTCCTATTGCATAAAATAGTTCAGTTTGCAGCATAGCAGATGACTGCTCCTGATGGTTTTGGAGATGTTTCCTGCTACACTCCCTTCCCACTCCCAATTCCCCTGCAACCCCTCATGGCATTGCATTTATAGGACCTGTTCTCCACCCATAACTCCACCTACTTCCCACCCTCTTAAAGGCATGCAAATAAATATAGACATTCACAAGAATACATGCACAGTTCCTAAACCATCAGTCTGCTTTTAAAATAGAACCACACCCACAGATTAAAAAACACATTTATTTCATCATGGTTTGGTGTTTCCTACATTTTAACACCACTCTGGGATTATTTACAGTTTTTTTTTTAATTTTTATATGTAATTTCTGAGTCTGACCATGTGGGGTCTAGCATCTTGAAGTGATCCTGATTGTTTACTCTGCCTCTAGGTATCCCACAATGTAGTGCTTGTCTGTAAACAAATACATCATACAAGCCTCTTTCTTCCTAAAACTCCTGTCACTACACTGATTTTATATGCATACACTGTTGTCTTTCAGTTTTAAGTAACGTTTCATACTGTTTAATGACTACTTAAAACACAAACAGTGCAAATGCCACAGAACAGACTTTCAAAGTGCTTTTTACTGCTGCTGCTTTTTAGAATAGCTAAATTGCAGTCTTTTGTGAAGCCTGAATTGTATTACTTTGACTCATCTCAAATCCCCCTTCACACCTAACTAACCTAGCTGTCAAAGTGCTAAGGGTAATTTGAGCTGTTACCTGATGTGACTGACAGTTCACAGTGGGAGACTTAACTCATGTACTGTTTCCTTGTTCTAGCTTTTACTTTCTGTATAGGTAGGGAAGGACAAGAGAGCGGTGACATCACAGAGTGGATGGGTTTTTAGGACGGTCGTGGTGATGTCACTTTGGGGAGGGAATTGGCCAGAAAACTACCTGTATTCAGTGGCCTTGATGACATCAATGAATTGGAGAATCTGGCAAGCTTTTCCAGGGTGGGCTAAAAGTTTTTTGAAAGTGAATCCACCACATTGCAGTAAGGTACTGTTCTAGTGGAGAGAAACAGCTGATTTAAAATATTTTAAATGCTGTATTTTTGTTTATTCATAGCAAGGACTGTAAATATAGAGAAAAAGGACAGAGAAGTTGAGCATTTAATAACACATTCCTGTTGTCGTCCTTTAAGCATTTTAACTTTCTTTCCTCTCTTGTATTTACTAACCACAGTGATCACAACTTACATCCACCTCATTCAGTGATCTACTCCTACCCCTCTTACATTCATATCCCAGTGTTCTACCACACCAGTATTCATAGATCAATGTTCTAGCTCCTCTTTCTCTGACTTATCTTTCTAAAAAGCTACATACCATGCTTCTGTTAAATAATACTGCATTCTTACTCTTCCTGTTTTATCACCTTACAACTTACATACACCACTCACTCATGTACACATTTCTCCCACTATATGCTCCACTACTCATGATTTAAATTATTCCATTTCACCACTAATCTCTTCCAGTATATATAAAGACTCACCCAATAGTTACTTCAAATGTAAAATACTAAACTGCTACAGTTAAACCAAAACAAGCTTACCATACATATCAATTTTTCTCTCTCTTACCACTCTTTGTAGATCTTCATCTGAACCCCAGCCCGTCCTCCTATCCTGACTCCCCAGTAGCCTCCAAAACCCATCCCAAGCCAAATCACCCACCTTTTCAGTTCACCCATCTCCTTCCAAAACAGGGGCTACATCACCATCACCAAAGCCATTAAAATCCAACCCGCCTATCTCAAACTTACCCAAACTACTTAAATTAATTCTTTAAATACGCATAGCATCTATAATAAAATTTTGATCTCCCACAACACACCAGATATTCTTGCCCTAACTGAAACATGGCAAAAACCCCATATACTTGACTCTGAAGTTTCACTCACTGATTATAATATCATCAGGGTCAACAGAACTCAAAGAAAAGGTGGTGGTGTAGCTTTATTATACCTTGACTATCTTGAAATCCTACCCTACAATAAACCTATTTCCAAATTCCATAATGCTGAACTCCTCATTTCCCATAATAAACTAAATAACCATAAGTAACTATGTGTTATAGTACTCTTTATTCCCCCAGGTAATAATGCTACAACCCTTTTAAACATCCTAAACTGGATCTCACATACAATTTCTAATGTAAAGATAATTAAAGATGTTAATTTTTAGCTGGCAGATTATCTCCACAAAATATCCATCAACTAGCCTAAACCTGTTTAGAGTCACTCAATTCATTTCCTCTCCCACACATTATAGGTATCCCAAAAACTGTGTCTCAGTTCTTGACTGACCAGTGGCACCCCCTCTGATTCCCTCAGTGATCACCTCCCTGTATATGCAGACAGACTTGGTACCCATCGTGTCAAACATCACGTAGTTAGAACGTCCCATAACCTCACTAATTTTAACCCCAATACATTTAACAGCATACTAAACTCCTTTAACTGGTCTATCCTGAGAAATATTCCACTCGATGAAGCTGTACATAAATGTAACTCACTTTTCCTGAAAACCCTCAATAGTCTGGCTCCAGCTAGAACAAAAGAATAAAGAATAACCATACTCCTTGGTTATCCACTCATAGCAGGCACCTAATGTATGAACAAGATAGGGCTTGGAAAGAACAGATAAAATATAGATCTCCTCCAAGTCTGCAACACTTTAAAGAGCTACGCAACTGTACTAAAAGACAGATTATCACAAACAAGAACATCTATTTCAGTAACCCCTTACTAAAATAAGTCTTCCAACCTAAAAATAAAATCTGGTCTTCTATTAATAATATACTCCACCCTGGAACATCCACCATTCCTAATCCTGCCCCAAATAACACTCCCTCTGAATTAGTTGCTCAGTTCAATAAACATTTTATAGAAAGCATTAAAACCCTTACTAAAGACTTTCCTCCCAACAATCCTAACATGTCCCCTCATCAGACAGCAAACATCCCCCATTTCACCCTAAAACCCATCCAAACCTCCAATATCGAATTGCTACTTCTTAAACTGAAACCCTATTCTCCGTCAATAGATTATCTCCCAGCAAAATACCCCTGTGTCTCCCCTAATTAACAGATATGTCAAGAAATCATATATTCCTTCTCTGTGGAAAAAAATTCTTCATTATCCCCCTTCATAAAGGAGGAACTTCATCCGATATTACCAATTTCAGACCTATAACCATGTTATCCTTTGTTAAAAATTCTGGAGAAATGCATTCACAAGCAACTTCTTCAACATGTTCTTCAGGAAAAGCTCCTAACCGCCACACAGCATGGTTTAAGACTCCACCCAGAGCATTATTACAGCCTTTTTAACTTTCACAGATACTGTTAACAAAGCCAGAGACAAAGGGACATGTGTTTACTCTATATTCCTTGACCTCTCTAGAGCTTTTGATCTAGTCTCTCACTGAAAACCCCTCTACTAACTGTCTTCCTTTGGGCTTTCACAACCCACACTACTATGTTTAACAACCACTTAACCAATTGTTACCAGTCTGTTAAATGGCTCAGCACTTCTTCTCCCTTACTTCATTTGTGTCAATATTGGTGTGCCACAGGGCTCCATTCTTGGCCCTCTGCTCTTCAATATATTCACTAACAATTTACATAAATCTTCTCAGCAAGCTACCCTAATATACATTTCTTCAGGGAATTACTCAAGAAGCCTTTAACTCTGTTGAAAGTTGGCTACAGGATAATCACCTGCTACTAAATCCCTCCAAAAATTAATTACTTCTTTTTTTCCAAAATCCCATTTCCATAAAAAACAAACAAACAAAAAAAAAACTTTAAAATTTCTTTCTTGAATAATAATGTGATTGAAGTTATCCTACATACAAAACTACTTGGCATGACAATCAATTACAATCTTAAATTCAGTGTACATATCCACAACAGCATCAAGAAAACTCATCAAAAACTAAACACCCTACATAGAATAAAATAATTCCTTAGAGGCTCTGCCAAGGTAACTCTGGCTACCACTTATAAGTCTCACCCAGTTTTAAACTTGAACAGCACTATAACAAAACTTTCAGATTTGCTTGCAACAAATCTTACAGGACCATCACTGTTTAGCACTAAAAACATTTAACTGGCTCAAACTTCCTCACCACCTATCCTACACTCAGCTCACCTTAACCCATAAAATCATCCATACCCCATCTGCCTGACCAGAAATTAGACCCCCTACTCCAAATTGTCCCCTTCTGTCAAATAATAAATAATTGCTTACCATCTACATGCCATAAAGGGCTGCTGGGGTCAGTCTCTATTCCAATAGCATAGCTAGAACTTGGAATAACATTCCTATATCATCAGGACTATCACATACCTTCATCTTTTAAACCATTACTAAAAGACTTCCTCTCTGCCTACTGGCTTTGTCCTTCCTCCTCATCTGAGACATATCTCTCTAACACCCTTCATCACCTTTCTCATACCTCCTTTTAAAACACTAAATTACTTAACCTCTTTATCCCCTTCTAATACCTCACTTTATTGTATTTCTTAAACTACTATACCTACATCTAATTAGCATAAGCAGACTACATATCCTTCACTACTTCTCTTTTAACACTCAATAGTGAAGCTAAGCCTTGGAACAAAATTCCTATATTAGTCAGGGCTATCACGTACCTTCATTTTTCAAACTATTACTAAGACTTCCTCTTTGCATCCTGGCTTTGCCCTGCTCCACATCTGGGACATAGCTCTCTAATACCCTTCATCACCTTTCTTATACCTCCCTTTAAAGGACTAAATCACTCAACCTGCTTATCCCCTTCTAATACCTCACTCTACAGTATTTCTTAAATTACTGCTACCTATCTTATGCACCACTCTTACATCTGTAAAGTCTCAGTACAAGGCTTGTAAATTTAATGTTGGTGAATATCCATACAAATTTTATTATACTGTTATGCTATGTAGTCACTGAAAATGCATTATAAAATTTGTTACTGTAAATATTGATTGCATTATACATGACACCTTGGAGCTCTTCTCCCAGGGCCTCGGCTGAAAAAGGGCATCTGTGCCGTTGTACTTTCCCAGTAAACAAATGTCAATAAATTAATAAATAAATGTGATGACAGGCAATTTACTGCAGAACACTCAATTTGATTCTGTCCATGAGCACTGAAGGAGCAATGTCCCATAACATGACAGAGAAAGAATTGACAAACCACTGTATGATCTTAGATGGATAACAGCCACAGATGAGACATGGAGAACAGCATCTAACCAGACCAAACTACCCACAATAATGGAAAAAAGAAACCACCATTTTACAAGGATAGCAAGCTAATGGTACAGCTTGGAAAGACCAGAGTTTCTGCTTTGTCAGACATTTTCAGTAGTGAAACATCATAATCCTATTCAGATGGCCCCTCAAAAATCCACTTTAATGTAGAACATAACCCTGGGAAACTGCATGAAAGTTGCCCTAAACATTGCAAAAGCAATGCCAACCTGAAAAGATACCATTCTATGTGTTGTAAAAGTCTTGAAAAAGTACAAGGAAAAACAGGAAAGACTAAAGAGGATGGAATGTACATATTCTAACTTCAAGCAAAAAAAAAAAAATATATATATATATATATATATATATATATATATATATATATATATATATATATATATATATATATATATATATATATATATATATATATATATATATATATATATTATATATATATATATATATATATATATATATATATATATATATATATATATATATACTGGAAACAGACATTACATAGAACATTTTTTCAGATTTCCTGAAGTGACTCATGTATTATGTACATAGTTAAAAGTGACTCATGTATAAGGTATATATAGTTAATTAATAATAATCCGAATTATAATTGAAGTTAAGCCTACTGCACACCGTTAAGCTGAACTGTACCTGTACTTTTTCTCTAATGTATGCATTTTAATGGGACTCACTATAAGTGGGAAGGAGCAGTGATGTGTTCAACCAATGTGCATGGGCTGTGTGTGTGTGTGTGTGTGTGTGTGTGTGTGTGTGTGTGTGTGTGTGTGTGTGTGTGTGTGTGTCTAATCTGATCAACAAACAAAATAAAGGTGTTTAGTAAAGTGTTTATAAGGAAAAATATATAACTGTAATCATATCTGATTCTGATGGCTGTTTTTTTTTATTAGGTTAGATTGTGCTGGAAGTGCTGGAAAAGTACTATGTCTAAGACTGTGTGAAGTTTGATAGACTAAATTGATAAGCACATTACCTACTAATTGTTTAACTAATGCAGTTATTCCTAGTATTGTTTACTTTCTGATTTAGTTTTATGGGAGGAATGCATAGCTTTACATGGGACAAGTATGGCGTGACTAAATGATCATGGCACCTGAGCTCTGCACACGGCTGATTATCCAATGAAGTACAGTAGATGAGATCAGGCTGCTTTCTAACAACAGGGACAAATATTGTCCTAAAGCAACATCTCCTTAGTATTTACCTTCAGTAGGCTTCACTCCCAGTTCTCAAAGCATAAGTTGTGGAACAGAGTAAGGACAGAATAACCTCTCAAGGTTGCTAGTTTTTCTTAGAGTACAGCTGCTTGGTGGCAGAAGTAGAAGATACAACTGTGTAGTTTGCCCTTTAATTGTTTAATTGCAATCAGTATTCTATATCCCCTGCTTTCCTCTCTTTCCCCTCACCTGTTCTCCATCTGCCACATGCCCTCTTCAATGCAGCCTAGATTCCATATTAGTCACCCATTCTAGTAGTCCGTTTCATGGGTTATCAACCCTCTCCATGACAAAATGTTTTCACTGATCCAAAGAATAGCTGGTATTCAGTCTTCCCCCTTCAGTCTTTACAGCTTAGGACAGAACATTTACAGCTCTCTGTCATGATCTTATGCACTTCTCACCCCCTTGTTTCTTCTAGTTTCAAGACCAAACAGTTTTAGTTCCTCTAGCCTCTGGTCATATCCATTCTTCTCCATCCAATGCACCTTTCTGGTCACTTTCTTATGACTGTATTCCAGCAGCCCAATATCACTTTTCTTGTATGGACTCCAAAGTGTCAAGATGTAGCCTGACCATGACCACTTATAGTGGAAGGATTATGTCCTTGTTTACGGACTCTATCCCTGACAGACAGCATTCTGATGGCAGCCATCACTGATCTCCACTCCTATAAAGATGTCATCTCAAACTAACTATTACTCCATTTCTTCCTGTTCCTTATTAAAAGATTCTGATGTCTCTTTGAATTCTCCCACAACTTGAGAGACAGCACCTTTTCATAAAGTGTACTCAGTGCAGGCAGCACCACCTTGTGACAAAAATGTTTCATATCTCTAAACTGCACTTCATCCCACCTTTCACATTTTGTATCTTTGTTCTAGTACTTATTCACCAAAATGATATGCCCCCTGTACAGTTTCATTCTCTCATGCCTTCCCTATCTCTGTTAATGTAATGTCTCACCCTTTGACTTTTATTGCAGACCCTGTACCATTTTGGTTGCCTTCCTTCTTAACTTTATCTGTTTTCAAAATACCAGCATTTTAATAAGTGACCATGATACTCAAATTGAGTATTTTCAGTTGACTGAAATAATAACTTCTTGTTTTGTATTACACCAGCCTGTATGGGTTCCAGATCACCCTCTTAACATGAAAAAAATTTTGCATTTCTCACTATGTAATTCATCTCTGATTTTGCAGCTGTAATATCTGCAAAGAGTGGGAGTTATGCAGGTATCTGCTCCTGGCTGTCCAGGTTTGATCCTGAGGGCACTATTTAACAATCAAATGCATGTCATTTGGGAGAAAATTCATGCATAGCTCCCACCTGTTGCAGCTTTTATGGCTATTATATCATGCTACCATTTTTTGCATTATAGTTTTGGTTTCTTTCAGGTGTTTTGGGTTTCTAGTACCATGACAGGCATGGACCCTTTTCCTAAATCAGGGTATGATTAGACTTCATGAAATGAATATTATTTCAGTCTTTGATATTAGCCCACAATATGTCCACAACTGCCTCCTTCTGCAGTTCATGTGGGGTTACATGTATTTGTAGCATATTTAAGTACTATTGTAAATTATTTCGTTAGTTCTGCTGCTCGTACTACTGTTGGAACCGCCTGAGTACTTTTTTTTTCTTCCTCTCATTTCTGTTTGCAAATACTGGTATTTTATGACTTTTTTATCTCCCTGTATGTAAGATACTGTAATTAGTGGGTGTAGAAATTTGAATAATCAGTGCTACTTTTGCCTTTTTTCATGGACTATTATATCTGGTTTTCTCACATCTATTTTTTAAACTGTTGGTAATGGGTGATCCCATCTGATATAAACTTCCTCAGTCTCTGTAATACTTTGTGGTTCATGACTGTTTTTTGGCTGTTACTTTTACAATATGCAAGCACTGAACCTGATCGATCTTGTACAGTTAAACATGTTTTAACTAAAAGGAAAAGTCACAAAATATACGTAGATTCATAATATATATATATATTTAGTGACACTGCTATGGTTTTCGGGTACTTACTCAAAAGGAATTCCCCTGCACGGAAGTGATTGCATGGCTCAAAAACACATGGTCAACAAAAAGCAGAAGCCAGCAACTGTGAGCTGTATGAACTAATTTAATTAGTTAAAAAATAAAAAACCACAAAAATAACAGACTGATGAAGGCTAGGTTAACACCATAGCCGAAACTGGTCTGTTATTTTTGTGTTTTTTTTATTTTTTAACTAATTAAATTAGTTCATACAGCTCACAGTTGCTGGCTTCTGCTTTTTGTTTCAGGTACTTACACCACTATGTATGGAACGCTTTATTAACAGGTGTTTCAAATGCTCAGAACAAGGACTCCCTACTGATGTTTACTGTGATTTGACAAGAGTAATGTGTCCACTAGAATAGTCCATACATAAAACGATCTGTGCTTTACTCTGGTCAACAAATACAAATAAATACTGTAAATAAATAAAAAAATAACATTAGTCATTTCAAAGTAAGCAGTGAAAGTGTGTGGAATAATGTGACTTTATCTTTTAGTATGTATTAGAGTTTGTTGTTGAAAGCCGGAGTTGTAAGAGCTGTGTACAACGTTGACTTAAGAGTTACACAGTGTAAACATCCCGGATCTAAAGCAGTTTGCATTATTCAATTCTCAACTGTCCAGATTTTCCCACAATGTCCAGATTTTTGCATCATATTTTTGGTCTGTTTCTCATAAAATTTGTAGTTTTATGGTGAATCACTTAGCACTGAAGTCAATAAATAAAGTATTACATTTTAGGTTCATTTCTTCATATTCTTTACAAAATGCATGCTAGCACAAACTGTGTTATTCTAGCAACGTTCTAAGTTTATAAGAGCAACATTCAAAATCTGTCCCTATTTTTGGTCCTCTGTCCCCCCCCAATTATTTTAGGATTTGTCCAGGTTTCTTTTGCTAGGAGGTTGACAGGTATGCTTTGTATATATCTTATAGCATATTCTAATTTGCATTAAATCTAGCCTACCACAATGTCTATCTCTTTCTCATCGTCTTCAATACTATGAGCATTATCTGTTTTGTATGTTGCTGATTGCTGGCAACAGAAATACACGTCCACCCATTCTCCCTGCATTATCATTTACTACACAGGTATTATAGGGGGATGAGAAACATATTAAGCATTCTTCATTTCCTTTAGGGTTCAAAAATGACTTAGATGATTTTTTTTAACTGTGTGCATTTTTTTAGCCTAGCCATCTGGACAATCCAGCTATATCTTTACCAACATTCTGTAGCTTCACCAAATGACTTGCTTTAATCTTAATCTCTGCATGGCAGACTGCTATATACGTTAGGGCTGGGTTACTAATATGGGGATCAGATCACCAGTAATAGCACTTTTATGAGGGGCACTAGATGATCCAAAATTTAGTTTTAAGAAGAAGAGACATATGATGGCATGAGTTCATATCTAACTTGGTGCACCCATTTTCGATGCTCTGTTGGATGCACCATCCATCTCAGATTATATTAGTATTAATCACAGCCTCAAATGTCTGTGGAGGAGGTTCATAGGTAGGTACTAGGCTATCGGCCCAAGGGCCTAAGTAAGCCTAGCCAACAAGGTTCCCTGGCTTACGCAACCCAAGAAAGTTAATTTCCTGTGCCCCTGTTGAACAGAGCCACAGAAGTGATCCCCGGCGTGTATTTCCTATTTCCCATCCACTCATCAAGATTTTTCTTTTTTTTTTCAAATCTTTATTTTATTTTAGTTTCATTATACATATTGTGAAACATAATACCAGCACATGTTTAACTGGGAATAATCAGTATACATAGACAGAAAAAGCCATTTGTCATTCCAGTAATCAGCAAGTATTCTTAAGATTCATTTTCTCAGTATGAAAAGCATGAAGAAAAAAACAGAGAAGGATAAACTTACATGTAAGAAACTTGACAATGTTAACACTGTTAATACAAGATATTGTTCTTGGCACATAGTCAAAAATTCAGTAATTAGCTAGATAGTAAAATAGAATAAAAAAAAAATAATAACACATACAATTATTTACAAGTGGTGCTACATTATAGTATCAAGATTTTAATTACATTTATTAAAGTTTGATATTTATTTCTTATTTTTCTATTAGTGATATGCACATAGGTAACCATTAGAGAGCTTAATGGAGTGAGACTCTGTAAAGGAGGGACTGATGGTAGTATTTACATAGGATAATAGATATAGAAAACCATTCTATGTTATTTTAGGATGCAATACTTCAGAAACTGAGGCATTTCAAGCGTTTGTTAATATTATTAGTAGTTAGTTTATGAGATAGAATATACTTGGATGCCATGTTCCTAAAGTTATCCCAAACTAATTTAGAGCAATCCAACCAGTTCTGTGTAATGTAGAGCTTCATTAACATAAAAAGAGCAATCTGAATCCTAAGTTCAGTGGTGGGTATGCCAGAGTGACCTATGTGCAGTATAGCAAACTCCCATGAGAGAGTGGATTTGGCATATCCCATTTTTGTAAGTTTAATCCTTAGGGAGTCCCATAGATTTTGTGCATATTTACAGTACCATAAGATGTGCAAGAGGTCGGCAGTCACTGTGAGGCAAAAAGGACAGAAGGGGGAAGTACTGGAGAGGAATGTGTTTAAACGTTCTGGTGTATAATATGCATTATTAATCATTAATTGGGTATATAATAGTTTCTTAAAAAGGGCAAATCTGTTCGTATTGTTAATTGCTTGGGAGAGATGGGCATCAGTCAGTTCGAGGTTTTTGCTTCTCCAATATTGTGCAAAAGTAATAGAAGATTGAGATTTAATTGCAGAAACCAGGCTGTAAGTAATTGATAACATCTTCTTTTTAATTATTAGACATTTCAGGAGTGATGTAGCCGTGTTTATTTCTTCTTGTACCTTAATTGGGAAACTACCTAAAGTAGAGATTAGCTCTTTAATTTGTCTCAAAATTGTTGTATATTTGTTATTCAGTTTAAATTTAACTTTGATATCATTAAGGGAGTTGTCTTTGAGTTGAAAGAAGTCCCATACAGTTAGGAATTTAATTTGAGGGAATTGGTCCAGGTTTATCATTTTGTTACCCAGCTTTAAGTTTGGGTTCAAGTGAATGGGCTGCATAAGAATGAGTGCGTTTGACAGACCTAGTGAAGAAAAAGTTTTTGAAATGTGTTGATTTTATGTTTAATCAACTTATGTAGTTTAATGTCTTTTAATAAAAGTTTGTTTATAAAGGGCAGCGACTTGGGGTTTATATTGCACATTTTCACATGTGCATGCCAGAGATCAATCCAATGGGGAGAGTGCGTTAATTCACTTAGGTTATGATCTGCAATTAACATGACTCTGCTGGCACAAATTATGTCATAATACTATCTGAAATCTGGTAACCCCAGTCCACCATTGTTTTTCAGAAGGATTAATCTGAATAAGGAAATCCTAGGCTTTTTAGGGAACCAGATAAATTTAGTTATGGTTTTGTTTATTTTTTTAAAGAAGTTTAGAGAGATGTTGTTGTCTGTTGAAAATTTTTCTTGAAGAGTGCTAATGAGGAACTTTGCTTGACATAGATGGGTAGCTTGTTCCAGAATATAGGAAGTCTCTGGGACAGGAATCTATCCCTCCAACATGTCCTGTTTATTGTGGTAACAAGGTTTAGGTCTCTAGAGTGTGTAGCTCAGAGGGATTGGGATTTCTTTAGGTGTAGAATGCCCAACAGCTATGGGTTTAACATAGCTTTATATGTTAGGGAGAGATCTCCTCAGAATAGACGGTATGCTGCAGAGTAAAGCTGGAGTTTTCTGAGACGGTTAGTGTAGGGCATCTGTTTGAGGCCAGTAATCCTCTTTGTGAGGTACTTCTGTGGCCTTTCCAGCTGCTGCAGATGTCTTGTGAGGTACATTCCAAAAGGGGCGTTGTACTCTATAATGGGTCTAATGAGTGCCGAGTAGAGGGGAACAATTACCTCTTTTTTCCTGGATGAGAACCCTTTTGTGATGAGGTTTGCCACATAGAAGGATTTCCTGACTACTGCGGCGATGTGATTATCAAAGGAGTAACTACTGTCCACCTGGGTCCCAAGGTCTCTTATCACACATTCGGCATTAGGTAGACTGCCGTTTATGTGGTAGTTCATGGGTACAGAGTTTTTACCAAAGGGGATGACAATGCACTTTTTGGCATTGAGCTTGAGGCCATGCCTCTGACACCAGGCATCGGTCTCAGTGAGGCCCTTCTGTAGGATGTCCACATCATTTGGGGACCCGACTATGGCTCCTAGTTTGCAGTCATCTGCGAACTTCATTAGCTAGAGCCCTTCTGTGTTAGCCTGTACTTCAGAGAAGTAGATACCAAACAGGTGAGGTCCCAGGCTGAACCTTGTAGTACTCCACTTGTCACTGGTTTGAAGTCAGATTTGGAGTCTGCAACTTTTACAGTGTGGGTTCTGTCAGTGAGCCAGTTGGCAACCCATCTTGTGATGTAGGGATTTATACCTAGTTTAGTGAATGTAGCTATAATTCCAGAATGGGGGATGGTGTTGAAAGCCTTAGCGAGGTCAAGATAGGCTGTGTGAACCACCTTACCCTCGTCTACGGCTTTGGTGACTGCCTCAAAGAAGTCGATCAGGTTCAGAAGGCAAGATCTGCCTTTCACAAACTAGAACTGGGTGGGGTCCAGAGTTTGGAGGTTACTAATGTCTTTGTTTATGAGTTCCATGATGATACGCTCCATGGCCTTGCAGAGCAGGCTCGTCAGGCTAATAGGGTGATAGTTCCCAGGATCAGTGGTGGCTCCCCCTTCGTGGAGTGGGATAACTGTTTCTGTGCGCTATTCAGTGGGCACAAAGCCTGACGTGAGACTATGATTGAACATGATGCTTAGGTGGAGAGCCAGTTCATTCTGAAGTTCGCGTAAAACGCAGCCTGGGATGTTGTCCGGTCCCACGGATGCTGTGTTTTTGGTTTTAGAAAGTGCAGCTTTTACCTGCATAGATGTAATTACAGGGACTCTGCATTCTTCCTGTATAGATATGGGCCTTTAGGGGGTGAGAGGGGGGTAAAGTTAGCACTGAACCTATCTGCCAGGATGTTGGCAATATCAGTTGGTTCTGTAATTTTCGTGCCGTTGTGCTGTAACTCAGAGCAGATCTGGGTGTTTTATGAATTCCAGAAAGCGTTGAGCGAAGGAGTTGCTACATGAGTAGTTTTCCCAATTAATGGTGGGGTAGTTGAAATCGCCCATTATTCGGGTGTTTGGTTGAACCCTAATATTTTCCAGTATGCCAAGAAATGAGGAGTGGGAATCCTGGGGCATGGTGGGGGATCTGTAGCAAGCTACAATTTGGATTGCAGTTTTGCCCAGAGTTAGTTGCACTTGGATAACCTTGGATGCATTATGCTGCACAACTAGCCTGGAGGTGTGGATATCCTTAATGAATATGGACACACCTCTGCCTTTGGTGTTCTGGTCCAAGTTAGATGGTCGAAAAGTGTGGCATGAGTTATAGCCTTGTAATGCAGGGGTGCTCTCTACAGCCTTGAACCAGGTGCTCTTACTTGGTAGCTTGATGCTTCACCTCTGGCTAGACCTCTGAAGGTGGGTTATCTGAATGAAATGAACAAGCATCACATGGGCACATGGGCATATTCCCTGTCTAACAGCTCTGATGAGCAATGCCATAATAAAACTGTGTCTTTCTGTCCATACAAATATCTATATAAGCTTCATTTGAGCCCTGTTTCTTTTGTGGAATTGATCAAGGAGTAATAACTGCTAAGTATGTTTAAGACCAGACACAGGAAAGGGACATGTCTGTGTGTGTCTGAGCAAGTACAGAATGCATAAATGGTTAATGATGGATTGTCATGACAGTGTTTTCATTTACAGTTTTTGTGTAACTTTAAAACATCTTGGTAGAATCAACTAAATCTATGAATGTAATATTTCCTAAGAAGAAGAAGTGATAAAAAATAAGGAGATGCCTCAGAGGTAAATTTGAGAACTATGCTTTCACGGAGTTTGGCAAGATACATAAAGCAAAATTCCTGTTGATATGGCAGGCTTTAAAACAGTAGTGGAGGTCCAGATATTTATGGAACAAACAAAAACAAAAAATTTTTATTGAGGGTACAAGGGTGTTGGATGCTTGTTTTCATAGGGATTGGCAGTTTATTCAGTGGACTGGAAATGGGCAGATTCTGCCAAGCAGCTGTTATCTTATGCAGTATTATATGGCAGAGTGATCACTGCCATGCGCTGTGTCAATTCCCACATGTCGATTATTTATCAGACAAAGTGCCACATCAGTTATCCAGCCACAGTGCACTGAATACAATTTGTGACATGGAGAAGCTGTCCAGTAGTGTCATAGCCATGTGTCTGAATAAAAATACTTGACCAGAATGTTCGTTCATCAAAGGAAATAGCTGGGGTTGAGGTTTGCTCTTGCCCTGATGTGCAGTGACTTGAGCTGATTTTAGTACATCTGGGGGTGCAGGGCAGTTGTGAGTGAATTTCTCATTTAGATACACGTCCGTTTGAAAAGCCAGGCAATTCTTTTGCTTATCATTGACTTGCTTTTTGGTGAAGTAGTTTTTGAAGCACAGCCACGAATCTGTAACAGTAGCTTTATTTTCTGTCAGCTTAATTGGGTTTAAACCATTCTCAGCTCCACAAAGTCTGCTCTTCACTTTTTCCCTTAGAACTGATCTAGTTCTCATAATAAACACCCTATTCCTACTCTAAATCCTGGCACTTGCTCACTAAAGCAATTATATAAGTCAGCACTAAAAAATTAAAAGCACTACACCCACACAAACTCCTCTTGAGTAACTTGTTCCCTATTGGCCCTTTTATCAATTATAAAGGAATTCCCAATACTATTCTAGCATGTCCAAAGGTCAGTTGTCAATCTCCTCTCCAGTCCAGCTGGTGAATCTGGGAATCTTGAGACAATGTTACAACTGCCTCATGTACACAGAAAACCCTCTCCTCCTCCCAACAAATTCCAACACATGTGAGAGATGCAACCATATAGCCAAACTGGAGGCTAAGCTCTCTCAACTCAGTACTGGCGTAACCAGTCAGGAGGAGAAGGAAACCACACTCACTACAATTCCAGTCTCACATAGACCTACCACGACAGCAAACCAAACACATAAACACACAAAAACATACTCGGAGGCTCTAAATAAAAATTTGCCTAAGCAACAGAGACCTCCAAAGCAGACACCCAAGCAACGGCTACCCCAAAACAAAACACGTGCAGCACATAGCTCACAAAGCCAGTGTGCCGAACAGTCACAGCCCTTAAGGCTAAACAACACACCTGATACACTTGTAATAGGTGACTCTATCGTCAGGCACACTAACGTACCACTCACCAGGCTGAACAAGGAGAAGGTCACGGTGAGCTGCCTGTCGGGCGCTAGGATCTGCCACATAACACAAGCACTCAGGTCACTCCAAGGCAAGTACAAATATGACTCAGTCATTGTCCATGCTGGTGTGAATGACCTGAGACGTACCTCCCTGCATTACATGAAAAGAGACATAGAGGAGCTCTCTGAGCATGTAGCCCAGGCCTGTATGACCCTGACCTTGAGTAGCATCTTACCCTCACCAAGAATGATGCCACAATATGAAGACAAGATGATCAATTTCAACAATTGGCTTAAGTATTGATGTCATTCAAAGAGGATCCAATGCCTGTCAGCCTGGGATGACATGCTCGACAAGCCACGATGCTTTGCTAGGGACGGCTTGCACCTGTCACCCCTGGGCTTTCGGATATTGGCAAAGGCTCTTGCCACCCCCATAGTGCCTTTTTTAGGCAAGGCTCAAAAGACAAACCCACCTCCATAGGTATCACAAGGGATAAGAAACTAAGAGTAATGCTACTCAATGCCAGACGTCTAAACCTCAAGGTGCACACACTCAAAACTCTCCTTAGCATGGAGAACATCAATATCTGTGCAGTAACAGAAACCTGGTTCAAGGCTCCCGAGAGCATCCCAGCACTACCAGGTTATACCTCATACCATGTTTTTCGGCCCCAAAACTTGGACCGAACCACAAAAGGAGGGGGGAGTATCAATATTCGTCAAAGATACCCACACCTCCAGGTTGGTGGCACAGCATGAAGCATCAGAGACTATCCATGTGCAACTAACAGTGGGTAAAACTGCCTTCCAGTTTATAGCCTGCTACAGACCACCCTCCCAAACCCAGGAACCCCACTCGGCCTTCCTGAGAACACTGGAAAATATGAAGGTCTCTCCAAACACCATTATATTGGGCGACTTCAATACCCAAACATAGACTGGGAGCATTACTCTAACTCCAACACCCCAGCCCAAAGGTTCCTAGAATTTATAAACTGAAATGCTATGGAACAACTTGTTACCACTCCCACAAGAGGGGAAAACATACTGGACCTGATCATCACCAACATGGGGACTCTATGCTCCAGACCAGAAGTGTATCCCTCACTGGTAAGATCAGACCATAAACTAATCTCACTAGATATTCACATCCCGACCCCAGCCCCTGCCCAGAAAACCACAGTGAAAAACTTCTCTAAAACAAATTTCACACTCCTCAAAACCGAGGTAGAATCCTTCAAAGCCCCCGGGCCTGTGGAAAATACAGCCCAGACCACAGAATCCTTTATAAACGCATTCTATGAACACGGGGTCATGCAATCCCAAACAAAACCAAGACCCAATCCTCCAAAGGCAGGCATCCTGTCTGGTGGACCCCAGCCATAAACAAACTATACAATAGAAGGAGGACGCTACTACATGATAGAGCAAAATCCCAAAAAGGGAAGGCATCTCTGATCAGTATTAGCAAAAAACTACGGGCACTCATAAAATCGTCTAAGGCCACCTTTGAGAGAAAAATTGCACAGGACACTAAGGATAATCACAAGGCTTTCTTTAGTTATGTTAGGAACCTGGGTGGGAATTCCCAGATATGCTCAGAATTATTCCAAAATGACAAAAAATACACCGAACCCACAGACATTGCCAACATCCTAGCTGACAGGTTCAGCGCAAACTTCTCCCCCCCTTCCCCACCAAAAGGGCAAATATCTATCCCAGCAGAGTGCTGCCCCCCTGACATCTCAAATGCTCAGGTAAGAGCCGCCCTCTCCAAAGTAAAAAACACAGCATCAATGGGACCAGACGGTGTCCCGGGCTGCGTCCTACATGAACTCCAAGAAGAACTAAACCCAAACATAAAACTACTGTTCAATCTCAGCCTTACTACAGGATATGTACCCAAAGAGTGGCGTACAGCAACAGTGGTCCCTCTCCACAAAGGTGGTGCCTCAACGGATCCTGGAAACTACTGCCCCATAAGCCTGACTAGCTTGGTCTGCAAAGCTATGGAAAGGATCATCATGGACCTCATAAATAAAGATATTGGGGACCTACAGACACTGGATCCTACCCAGTTTGGCTTTGTTAAGGGCAGATCCTGCCTCTTAAACCTAGTTGATTTCTTTGAAACAGTCACCAAGGCCATTGACGAGGGGAAGGTGGTCCACACAGCCTACCTGGACCTCACAAAAGCCTTCGATACAATACCCCACTCTGGCATTATAGATAAGCTCACCAGCTTAAATATAAACCCCTATGTCACTAGATGGGTTGCAAACTGGCTCAAGGACAGAACTCACATGGTTAGAATTGCTGGAGCCATGTCAGACTCCAAACCAGTTACAAGTGGCGTCCCACAAGGCTCAGTCCTGGGACCTCTCTTGTTCGGTATATATTTCTCGGAGGTACAGGCCAACATGGAAGGACTGTGGCTGACCAAGTTCGCAGATGACTGCAAACTGGGTGCCGTAATCGACTCTCCAGCCGACACAAGCATCCTACAAAAGGGCCTCATAGAAACAGACAACTGGTGCCAGAGCCATGGCCTCAAGCTAAATGCCAAAAAGTGTATAGTCATCCCCTTCGGCAAAAACAAAGTGCCCACAAATTACCACATAGGTGGTAATCCATTAAGTATGGAAGAAGTAATTAGGAACCTGGGGACCCAAGTTGATAGCAATCTCTCATTCGACAACCACGTGGCCAAAGTGGTTAGAAAAACATTTTATATAGCCCACCTAATCATGAAGGGATTCACATCTAGATCATGGGAGGTCAT